>NW_006408941.1:375467-391852 GCF_000296735.1 Chrysochloris asiatica | reverse complement strand
TTCACTGGTGCATTCAATCCATTGACATTCAATGTAATTATCGATGCTGTTGTTGTTATGTGTCATGGAGTCAGTTCCGAATCATAGAGACCCTGTGGAGGATTTCCGAGGCTATAAATCTTTACAGGAGCAGAAAACCTCATCTTTCTCTTGTGGAACAGCTGGTAGTTTCGAACTGCTGACCTTGAGGTTCGCAGCCTGATTTGTAACCACTACGTTACCAGAGATAGGTATGGATTAATTGCTGCCATTATGTTACTTTTTTGGTGGTGCTGTTCGTTCTTTTGTTCTGCATGCCATCTTGTGTTGGGTTTGTGTTTTTTGTGCTATTTCTTGTCGGTTTCTTTTTAGTTTTCATGTTTGCTTCTTCTGCTTGGAAATTCATTTTTATGATGTTGTGAAGTATTAACTTTCTTTGGGGTTACCTTATAGTCTACTAACTTTTCTCTCTATTTAAGAGAATCCATTGTATCCTGTAATTTACCTAACATCCTTACCACCTGGGTCTCTGTTGCTACATTTGTCCCTTCTTTGACATTGATATAATTTTGATCTTCGGTTGACCTCCCAGCACCTTTGAGTTTGTTGTTGTAGTCTTGTTCTGTTCTGGACTCTGCTATCTGTTGACTGAGTTCCAGGTGGTGTTGTCATGCCTGTCAATCTCTGCTTGTTGTCTGTTCTTGTTGGTTTTCAGTCCACAGAACTCCCTTTAAGATGTTTTGAAGTGCTGGGTTGGTTTTGATAAAATCTCTCAGATTCTGTTTATCGTGGAATGTCTTGATCTCACCATCATATTTTATTGATAGTTTTGCTGGATAGATGATTCTTGGCTGATAAGTTTTTTTCTTGTAGGGCTTTGTATATGTCTCCCCATTGCCTTCCTGCCTGCATGGTTTGTTAGGAATAGTCAGAGCTTAATCTAATTTGCTTGCCTTTATAAGTGACATTTCTCTTCTCTCTGGACACTTTTAGTATTCTTTCCTTGTCTTTGATTTTGGAGAACTTGATTATTATATGTTTTGTTGACTTTCTATTGGGGTCTATCCTTCCTGGGGTATGTTCAGCTTCTTGAATGTCTATCTTCTCATCTTTCAAGATGTTAGGGAAATTTTCTTCCAGAAGCTCTTCAACTATCTCCTCTGTGAACTTCTCTGATTCTTCCTGTTCCAGAATGCCAATAATTCTTAAGTTGTTCCTCTTTATGTTATCCAGCATGAATCATAGACTCTCTTCAGATTTTTTTATCCTTTTATCTGCTTGCTCTTCTATCTTAGCAGTATTGAGAGATTTGACTTCCAGCTCACTAGTTCCTGCTTCCATCTTTTCTATTCTGCTCCTTTCCTATTTCAGCATATTGTCCATTTCTGATATCTTATTATTGATCATCTGAACATCTTTTTGCAGGTTTTGAATTGTTTCTAATGCTGTATCAATCTTATTTGATTGCTCCTGTAGTACTTTCCTTACTTCTTCCTTGTTTTCCTCCACCCCTTTTTGGAGCATTTGAATTTGTTTCCATATCATTCTTCTGAATTATTTCTCAGGCATATCCAAAACCTGCTCTTCCTCCTCTAGAAAGCCTTTGTCTGTCTCCAGCTAATTTGCATCAGCTACTTTCTTCTGTTTTTGGACATGTTTCGATATCAATTGTTGCCTTTTGTTCATCATGATAGTTAAGTATTTTTTGTTTTGTTTTTTAAAGCTTAAGTGAATGTTTGTTATATGTTGTTAAGGTTACTGGGTATCTCCTGGTGAATATGATCAGGAGATAGGCTTCCCTTTTCACATGTAATGCTTAGTGGATGTTGTTGGCTTTTGTCTCAGTAGTGGAATATTATGGGGTATGCTTATAGCTTGGCTATATGGCCACAATTGCTGTCTCTTCTTGGGTAACATAGGGAGAAAAAACTCCCACCTCCAGCAAAGATGTGTGATCAAAAGGACCAAAAGCAAAAGTAATATAAATACACAGACAAAAATCACCACTTTGGAACAGAAATGAAGCTGTGGTCAACTGTCCCGAGCTACACTGTCAGTGTGTATGCAATTAGAAGCATCCAGCAGAGGTGGAGTATCCACTGTCTCAGGCCTCTCCTCTCTCTAGTCACTACAGTAGAGGTACACAGGTAGATATTGGGGAGTTAATGGGAGAAAGATTGTCCACTATTTTTGTCTCTAAAGGTCAGTTAGGTATCTGCATGTGTATAGCACAATTCTCGGGATGGTTGAGTCGTTTTATGCTGTGGTTTTACAAATTACTTTGAATTGGTCCTGCACAGGGAGCTTGGGCAGAGCAGCAGCCATGAATGGGCCACGAACTGCAAGATCAGCAGCTTGAAACCACCAGGCTCACCGTGGGAGAAAGGCAAGGTGCTCCACTCCCGCATAGACCCATAGCCCCGGAAACCCCACACAGGGTCGTCTGGAGTTGGAACCTACTCCCTAGTGCACCGCTGCGAAGGGTCCTGCTGGGGAAACTTCTAGGTCTGTGGCTCCGCGGGTGATGTCATAAGTCGCCGCCAAGCTCCCTCTCTCTGTACCATGGGAAGACTGTCCTGCCTAATGTCCAGGCTGAGCAATGAAGATGGGACAGGGAGAAAGAGGGAGAAATGTGTAGTCTCCCACGTCTTATTTTTATTTTTATTTTTGCAGATGCCTCTCCACAGCTTTTAGCTTGGTTTTCTGAGCCGGACTGGCTTTAAGCCCGCCCTCTAAACTCTACCAGGGTGGGGTAGACACCGAGGGAGTCCCATCTCCAGATTCCTAACTCACAGTATTTTCCTTAATGTCGTGATTTTTTCACTTGTGAGTGCGGGAAACTGACATCCTGGATCTTATGGTAGATCTGGAGCTCTGGAGTTGTTCTGTGAGTGCTTCCTTTGTGAGATCCTCCTCCCTTCTCACCAGAGCGTACCCTACCTGGTTTTCGCTGCCATAGCCCAAACCGGAAGTTGATATGCTTATTCTTTTGCATTTTTTGTTTCCACTAAATATATCTTGGAGCTCATTCTTTACCAATACATATAGATCAGTTTTACTTTTTTAAATACAGCTACATATAGTCCATTGAATAGATATACTTTATTTTAAGGAGTCACAGTTTCACTGTGGGTAAAGCACTTGGCTGCTAACCCACCAATGGCTCCATGGGAGAAAGATGTGGCAGTCTGTTTCCATAAAAATTTATAGACTTGGGAATCCTGTGGGGTATTTTACTCTGTTCAGTAGAGTCACTATGAGTCAGATTCAAATCCATAGTAATGGGTTAGGGGGTGGGCTACTTCGTCTCTCAGTGTCTTCCAGAAACATCTCTATTTGACTGTGTAATGGAGAAAAAATAATGATGGCAGGCAGAGCAGCATGATTTGCCCTCCTGCCCCCTTTCAGATCCACTGTCAAGAACAAGATTTCACAGGAATGTTTAGTGGGAAGGCAGCTGTTGCCAGACTGTTACTACCCAGCCTGGAAGACACTGGCTACCTCATTTTAACTAAACTGGAAGCTCAGTTCCTGTCACCTTAAAGCTACCCTTGTAAAACAGTCTGGCCAAATCTTAAATCTGTCTAATTCACTACAAGATCCTCTTCCACCTCCAACCCACCTCTCCAACATAGAGTATGCAACCAATGGAAGTATCTTTTTTTGACTTATACTTATATCAGAATGAATTGATTTGTCACTTAAAATAATGACTACCTTTTCTGATCATTCCTACCTGAAGACCAGGCCAGTAGGCCTCCAAGGATTGGAAGACCGGCATGGACACAGTTCCCTTGTACATCTGCACCCACAGGTACCAGTCATCGAAGCGGGTGTAATTCCGAATGGCTCTGTTATACTCTGCAGGGGAGGAGAAGGGATAATGGTCAGGTCAGTGGTTAAGGAAACCAAAGGCAGGCCTTGTCAACATTGGCTTACACTTTTGCAAGACTGTCCTATCATCTGACCTCAAAGCAAAGTAAGATACAATGAAGTACAAAGGAAAAAGCAAGGACTCTAGAGTCAAACTCTCAGGTCCAGTTTTACAACTTGCTAGATGTAAGTAATCTTGTGCAAATTTTTCTCTCTGGAGTCTCAGTCTTATTATCTATAAAATGGAAAACATCATCTAACTCATGAGGGTGTTCATTCACCCAGTGATTCATTCACTCAACAAACATTTGCTGAACACTAGGCAGTGGCAAACAATACAAAGTCTAGTCCTTATAGAGCTCACTTTCTAGTGGGAACTTGAACTTGTACCTTCCCCTTAGGTTATAAACTACTTGAGGGCTGGGATTTTGTTCTGTTCATTGATGGGTCTCCAGAACTAGAGCAGTACATGGTATATATTCAATAAATTTCAAATGACTGAACCAAGTACCATACATGCACATATATAAATGAACTAGATAATTTTAAGTTGTGTGGTAAGGATTAATGAAAATAAACCATATTTAGCATTTGGCACAGTGCTTGGCACACAATGTATACTCGCTCAATACATACGTGCTGAATAAATGAATGTTAACTATAACAATAATTATTATTCGGTATCCAACAAGTTCTTAATACATTATTATTACTATCAGTGTCTAAGCATCTGGAGGACAGAATGTGTTTATTCTACAAACATTAATCTACACCCTATCTCATACAAAGCACCGTGGGAAATATGAAGGTGAGTAAGAATTCGATTTTGCACTCAAATGGCAGAGTTGTGGTTGTTGACAACTACTGCAAGGCAGATGCTGAAGGTCCTAAATGCTGAGGAAGGATCAACTACTTTCTGGACACGGGAACATTTAAGCTGGGCCTTGAAGGGTGGATGGAATGTAGACACATGGAGACAGAAGAAAAGGTATCTAAGCAAAAGAAATATCATGTGCAATGGTCAAGAGATAATAAATCCAGGGCCACGTACAGAGAATATAGCTATTGTAAGAAGGCAT
This sequence comes from Chrysochloris asiatica, assembly GCF_000296735.1. Lineage (NCBI taxonomy): Eukaryota > Metazoa > Chordata > Mammalia > Afrosoricida > Chrysochloridae > Chrysochloris > Chrysochloris asiatica. Next base: position 386,921 of record NW_006408941.1, on the reverse strand, counting down.
AAAGAAGTGTAGTGGACTTCAAGTACACAGTGTAAGTCCTTTGAATGCAGATTTGGGTATTCAGAAAAATGATTCAGTAGGCACTTGGGAGCAATTGAAAACAAAAACAAAGCAACCACATGTCAGCAGGAAAAATCATGGTAAAGGCCCCTTGCCTTGTCCTTCTTACCTAGGAACATGGCCATAAGATTCTTATCCTGAAGCAGAATGGCTCCTTTCACCAGGTACTCAAAGTAGGAATCCACACCAGCCCCGATGCCCGCATCCTGGGCCACCCACTTGCCAGTGATTACGTCGATGTGGTTTCCAACCTGGGAGAGGAACAAGTGGTCTCATTGGAGGGTTCAAAGCCAAAGAAAACCATCCCCACTCTCCAGGCTATCTAGTAAGATGCCAGCTGGCATACTGGTCCTTCTTGGAAGGACATGCAGGCTAAGAGGGGACAAAGCTGGAAGTGAGACACAGAGGTGAGATGAGCAGGCCCACCATCAGCCCTCCTGCACCCCTATAGATGGAGAGGTATCTTATGCACATTTATGCTGATTAAATTAAACACATTGGACAGAACTAAAAAAGAAAAATAATCCGAAGTGCTTACATGCTGTCTACAGTGACAGTGAGTGAGTGATAGTGTAGTAGTAGTGAAGTGCCATCGAGTCGGTTCCGACCCATAGCGACCCTGTACAGGGTTTCCAAGGGTGTAAATCTTTATGGGAGTAGAAAGCCTCATCTTTCTCCCGCGGAGCGGCTGGTAGTTTCGAACTGCTGACCTTAAGGTTCGCAGCCCAATTCGTAACCACTACGCTACCAGAGCTCCTTTGAGTGAGTGATAGGAGATAAGAATTTGCTGTTTCAGACTTCTAAAACTTCTCAGCACTCTAAATGTGATTCCAGTGCTAAAGATAAAAAACGTATTTTACATATGTCCATAAATTACCCACTGGCAAGAGTGGTTGTTTCGAAGGAGAGGAACTGGGTATCAACTCATGAAAGCTGATTATATCATCTGGTGCTCAACCAAAGAAATAGCTCTTCTCTGTTCTGTGTTGGTTTGAGTTCAGCAAGAAAAGTCCCCTTTCCCAGAAGGAGCTGAAACCAGCCTGAGAGTTCATCCAGTCCAAAGTGTGATCAGTTTCCAAAGATTAATTAATAGGAGAAAAGGAAGCTCTAGGATCAAATAAATTTGGGAAATGATGAGTTAAGCCACAGCCAATTTCTATCTTTATGATGGGATATCATAACCTTTAATCTGTTCATATTCATTGGCGCTCTATAAAAAGGATGCTATACGTAGCATTCCCTAAATTTAATCGACCAGAAACCATATTTTTCAGCTGCCATAGCCATTCGACTTCTCTCACACTCTCCAATGAAAACAGTTTTGCAAACACAAACACTAAAAAATGAGGGCCAGACAGGATTGACTATAGAGGGTCTCCTGCTAAGTCAAGGGCAAAATGCATACAACCTGTTGTTGTTTTTAAGTGTCCTAGAGTCGGTTTTGACTCACAGCAGCCCTGTATAGGGTTTACAAGGAGCGGCTGGTAGGCTATAACCGCTGATGATGTGTTTCAATTTGACCCTGCCTAGAAATCAGAAACGCTTACAGAGCTAAAGCTTACAGCAGTCCTCTTCTCCATGCTAGGGGATGTGTTCTCACACTCCCTTTCTGTGCCCAAACTTTCACTGGAAGCTTGGTCTATTTTTGTGGCCTGAGACCACTCCTGAGGTCACCCTAAGTTTCCCTTGGCTGGATTGCAACTTGTTGCTCATAGCATGGGCCTTAAAAGCAGGGGCCAAAGTGGTAGACTTGACTCAAACAGGAAGGGCGGCTGCTCACTTACCAGTCCGATATCTGACCGGCTCTCCCAGAGGCGCGTCAGGGCCACTCTGGCCACATCTTCAAACACAGGGTCACCAGTGAGGCTGCTTAGGGTGGCAAATTCTACAATGAAGGTCCCAATCCCTGCTGTACAGGTGACTGGGGTCTCTCCCGGGTTCACGCCGTGAAGCAGGTTCACTGTCCCATATGGCATTCCCGTAGGAGTCTGAAAGGCTGAACAATGGCAAATTTAGGAACCGGGAGGTAGGAATGGTTTCAGTAGAGGCCCAAAGTCTGAGGCCTCAGACAGCACTTCCTTCTTTATTTCCTGGGTGACATGCTAGGCACTGAGGTCACTGAAAGGGAAAGAGGGTCAAGTCTGAACCAGAGTAGGATAGAAATCACAACTGGAGGGCCTCAAAGTTGACTCGGAGTCAATTCCAAGTCTTGGTTAGCCCGATGTTACAGAGCAGAAAATACATCTGCAGGTCCCCATGGGAACCAGTTTGCAATTCCTACCTTAAATAGTTTCCAACCAAATCCACTGTCATTGAGTCGATTCCGACTCATAGTGACCCTATAGGACAGAACAGAACTTCTCCTTAAAGGATTCCAAGACTGTAAATTTTTATAGGTGCAGACAGCCTCATCTTCCCCCCCATGGAGCAGCTGAGGGGTTTGAACCGCTGACCTTGTGATTAGAAGCTCAATGCATAATTCACTGCATCACCAGGGATCCTTAAACATTTTTTTTTTTTTTAAAGTGTATGTGCTACTGGTAGTCCAACCCTCAGCTTCGGTAGAGAAAGTGATGCCTGTACAGAGTGAAGAAGACCTGGTAATGCAACAGTTAAGCTCTTGACAGCTAACTGAAAGGTCAATGGCTCGAATCCATCAATAATTCTGAGGAAGAAAAAGTTGGCAATCTGCTCCCATAAAGACTTTAGCCTTGAAAATGCTATGGGCTTAGTGTGGTTTGGAACAGCGACTCAGTCACAGGTCACGCAGAGAGAGTCAGACCTGGCTGGAGTGTGAACAGCTGCCTCTTCTTGTGCCACTCCAGTGCCTCCCACTTCAAGGTAAGGAACACAATAACTAGCTAGAAGCAGAGATGTCCTCTCTTGGACAAAATGTCAAAGAACCACAAGGTTCAGCAACTCCGTCTGCTGCAAAAGAGAAACTTGCTGTCTGGTTGGGCTCAGTAGCAAACAAGGAGCATGTGAGTCATAATCAATAAGGGCTCAAAGGAATATCTTAGAAAAGTCAGGCAGTGTTAAAAAGGAAGAGAATGACAAACACTTCTTGACCCGAATGTAGCTACACTGTTGATTGCTTTATAATCATATCCTGTGCACTTTTCAGCATGAGTATTTCTCAATATGATTTTTTTTTTTTTAAATGATGACAACAACAGCAAAACAAGGGAGCAACCATCCCTTTAGGGGTGAATCACAAAGGACATGATGCTTGTAAGGAGATACTCAGGCCATGAGCCATAAGTGAGACCTGAACCCATGCTGCTCACTTTCCTTAGTTCTTCCCTGAACATGAGAGACAAGTACAGAATGGAAAGGGAAAAGCGAGGTGGCTGAGATGCTGGTGGAAAGCACAGCATGACGTGTTTGGGTGTGAGCAGCCCTTAGAGCCTCTGCCACACCCTGATGGGAACACAGTGTCCAGTCTATGCTGCTGAGCCCAGCAGACTGCCCCAGCAGACAAACACACTGAGGTTTGGCCTGCAGCCCTGGACACAGCATCGCCACAAAACAAACCCCCCTCATTTCAATCCTGCTTGAGGCTTCCCAAGTATCTTCTCCTCTCTGACTTCATTTTAGCCTCTCAGTAACCTATGAGACAAGGAGGCTGTAATAATGATTTCCCATCTGAAAGATGAGGAAACTGATGGTGGGGAGAAAGAGTGACTTGGTCAAGATGTTGACTAGCAGAGCTGAGTCTAGAACCCAGGACTCCTAGTGCTTAGTCCAAGGCTCTTCCCTGGGGCCATTTTATACAGGAGTATGTGGGGCTGGCAGGGAGCAAAAGTGCTCACTCCAAACAGGGTGAGGGCCTTCTAACCACCAGATGGGCCTTCAAAAAGTAATGTGGTCAGTTCTTCCATCCTAGGGCAGGGCTCAGCAAGCCCTCAAAATGCCCAGGTCTTGCCTAATTTTCACAGTGGGCTTAGGAGTAGAAATACTCAATGTTTCGGTGAGACACATCAGGAGAGAATTCAACACTCCCACCCTTGTCTCTGGGGCCTGCTGGACTTCATCTCTCCCCTACCTCTGTGTAGCTCTTACCTGGGAGGAGTTTCCGGGCTGCCTCCTCAGCCATCCTCAGTAGGGGTCCAGAGCAGGGCCATCCAGCCTCTACTTCCACCCCAGCCTTCTTTGACAGCAGGTGAGCCGACAGGAGGCCGCCTACCACTACAGATAACACCAGAAGCAAGTGTCAGCGTCCCAAGGAATCAATCCTTTCCTTGTACAAGTAGAACCCAAACACTCAGTTGGGGGTGACTAGAGGGTAGAGCCACCAAGTGAAATAGGAGACCCTTAACGTCACACATTTAAAATGCTAAGTTTAGAAAGGAGTCCTGGTGTGGTGCTGTAGAATAAGCACTGGACTGCTAACTACAAGGTTAGCGATTCAAATCCACCAGCTGCTCCTTGGAAACCCTATGTAGCAGGGGTGAGGAAACTTTTTCTGCCAAACAGGGTGAGGGCCTTCTAACCACCAGATGGGCCAAAATTTATAACATAATTTACAGACCGAATGAAATTATCAACTTAAAAATTATCCTGCTTTATTTGGTCAAACACTTAATTAACTCACTCCTAATGTGATGGCTGGAACTTTGGTTGCATTGGCAGGGCCAGACCAAATGATTTTGCAGGCCTCCCTGCTACACAGGGTCCATATGAGTTTCAGCTGGCTTGACGGCATTAACAACAAGAAGTTTAGAACAATGAGGCTGTCTGCTCCCAAACAGATTTACAGTCTCGGAAAGCCTTTACAGGGTTGCTGGCAGTGGGAAGTTAGACAGTGCTTTCTTGGGGGGTCACTAGAATAGCAGCCATTATATTTCTTTAATCTTTACTGTGCACCAGGTACTAAGCTGGTACATAATACTAATGTTGTTATTGTTGTTGTTAAGTGCCGTTGAGTTGGTTCCGACCCATAGTGACCTTGTACAGGGTTTCGGAGGCTGTTAAGTCTTTACAGGAGCAGAAAGCTTCATCTTTGTCCTGTGGAGCAGCTGGTGGTTTTGAACTGCTGACCTTAAGATTTGCAGCTTGATTTGTAACCACTACAACCACATGTTATTTCATTTCATCTTAAAAACTTGATGAGGTAGGTTCCACTGCCCAACTCTTCAGATGAAGAGACCTGGGCTCAGAAAGGTAAACTGACTTGCTCTGAGTCACCTGTCTAGTAGGTATAGGAACGAGTCTGTCTGATTCCAAATCTCACACTCATTCTATTTTATCACACAAGACGTAGGTGGGTGGGGAAAGTGGAGTTATTATTCACTGTATTAGTGCATCTATTTTATTATAGAATATTAAAACACAACAACAACAAAAACAGCTGCCACTGAGTTGATCTCATCACATGGCAATTCCATACGTTAGAAAGTAGAACTCTGCTCCATAATAGGGCTTTCAAGACCTTTTGGAAGCAGAGTGCCAGACCTTTCTTACAAGGAGCCTTTGGGTGGGTTTGAACCACTAACCTTCAGGTTAGTAGCCGAGTCGGCATTTGTACCATCCAGATATAGCTAAACATAAAAATACAGAAAGATGGAAAATAAAATGTAACCTGGGCAAATACCATCCAAAAAGGAAAAAAAAAAAAAAAATTAGTATAGTTATACCAGAAACACAAGCATAAGAACAATCTTCATTTCACAGATGACAAACTGGAATCAGAAGTTGTGTCACACAGCAGCAGTATGATTCCTAAATCAGGAATTCATACCATGCTGTCCCACTGCTCCCTTCTCTTTAACTTTTATTTATCATATATGTGCAGTACAGATTTCACTGTAGAACACATAAACAAAACAAGGGGAAAAAATACAGCCCCGTAATCCACAGCTAACAGTTGTTAAGCCACTGGTCTCAAGGTTCACAGCAAATAAGCATTGTACCCACTTCCAAGGAATCAGCTGGAGCCTGATAGACGAATGCCCTAGATTTGCACTGTCCAGTACGTTAATCACTAGCTAGAGTTATGAATATTTAAATTCAAATTCATTGAAAATCAATAAAATTTAAAATTCAGTTCTTCAATTACACTAAAAATAAAGCAAAACAAAAAAAATAGCCTGTTGCTGTCAAATCGATTCTGATTCATACAGGCATTATAAACAGTACAGAAACGTCCCACAAGGATTCCAAGACTGCAAATTTTTATGAGAGCAGACTGCTGTAACTTTCTCCCGTGAACAGCTGGTGGGTTTGAATTGTCAACATTTTGGCTAGCAGCTGAGCGCTTAACCACTGCGCCATGACAATCCTCAGACCATTTCAAATACTCAACACATTTCAAATCCTCAGACACATTTCAAATACTCAACAGCCACATACGGCTGGTGGTGGTGGCTGTATGCCATCAAGTCAGTTCTGAGTTGTAACAGCCCTGTAAAGGGTTTCCAAGGCTATAAATGACTACCATATTGGACAACACAGATATAATAGTTCCATTACTACACAAAGTTCTACTAGATGGCTCTGCCTAGACAATAAGCTCAAAAAAGGCAGGGATTATATCTTTCTTGTTCACTGCTATATGTCTAGTACCAAATATGTGTTAAATACATGAGTGATTTCAACACACTTCTTTCTAGCCTTTTCCTCTGGCCCCTTGCTTGCTTTCACGTCTGCAGCTGATGGTGGATCCTGAGAACTCCCTGCCCCAGTCCCCGTGAGGGAAGAAGAGTTCTCTGTCATTCACTGGATTGGGCCAAGTACTCCAGCAAGGTCAGGCTTAAGACCCTATTTACCACCCCTCAGTTCACACAGAGGAAACTCCATATCCTCTTTTCTTCCCCAAGTCCTAGAGGGCAGCCCTCACCTCGGATGTTAGTTTCAAACACGGAGGCGTTCACATCAATATCAAAGTCCACGTTGTCCTGGAGCACTTCGACCACTCTTTGGAATTCTGAGATATTCCCCAAAATCTGGAAGGAAGGAGACACCTGACAGTGAGGCTCTCTCAGGCTTGGAGGCCCACATTCTGGAATCCTATGCTGATGTGTCCCTCCTTTATCCAATTTAAGAGCTCCAGTTTTTGTCCTAGAACTGGTAATGGGCATAAAACACAGACAGCTACATATCATCCAGGGACCTAACATCAAAAGGCTGGTGATGTAAATCCTTAGGCACCAACTTAAAAGTTACTATGTATTCATTTACATGGATACACCCTAAAGATGTTAGTCCACATAATAATATTCTGGTTTGGCCTTTGCAATGGACATCTATCCTTTCTAACCTTCTCTTATATTTATTCATGTGGGGAACACTGCAGGTTGGTTGGCCCAACACTAATTCAACTAACACCAGTGTTGTTCATTGCCCTTGACATCACGTGTACCGAGCAGAACTGTTTCGTGGGTGTGACCTTTCAGAAACATCATGAGACCCGTCTTCTGAGTAGTTTCTAGGTGGGTTCAAATCACCAACCTTTCAGCTAGTAGTCCAGTGCTTAACTGTTTATGCTACCCAGGGATCCTCCACCCAGGAATCTTAATGTACCAATTTCGGTTCTTTTTTTTTTTCCTGCAGCTCTAACTTCTGAGTGAGCATTTAAGAGAACAATTTCGGTTCTTAATTGTAACAAATGAACTACACCAATGTAAGATGTTAATAACTTTGCATTTTTTCCGTACATCTAAAACTGTTCTAAAAAATCAAATTTATTTAATAAAAGTGAACCCTCCAGAAAAACCAACCTTCTTTACCCAAGTAGCCTCCCTCCACAGAGGCTGGAAATCCAGATGTTTGGTTTCTCAGCCACCTCTGGAACTAGAGGTGCTTATGTTACCCAGTTATGACCCATGAGAAGTCTGTTGGGACTTTTTGGGAAAGCTTCTGTTTTCCTAATGAAAAGGAACAGACACAGATTTTACTCTTGCTCTTTCTTTTTGCTTCAAAAGCAGATTCCATTTCTAGAGCTGTGGCAGCCATCTTGTGACCAAGCATGAGAACGAAAGCCAGCACTCTAAGGATGGCAGAACAGGAAGAAGGAGTGAGGCGGGCTCTCTGATGATATGGTTGAGCAGCTGACTCAATGCCAGAGATTTTCTCCAGACATTCTGTTATTTGAGAAAACTAAATCCTCTTTGTTTAAGTCATCATTAGTCAGGCGTTTTGCAACTTGCAGCCAAATGCAATCCTAAAACCTTCCCTCTGGTAATAGTGTCCCTATTTTCCTTTGGGAAGTCAACCTTCTTCTACCATCACTCTGTTGATTTGCCATCTTGTGAGACTGAATTCACTTCTCCAGTTGTAGGAGTGGGCACTTGACCTAGACCAGCCGGAGCAGCAAACTCTTTGGTCAAGTGAATGATTTAGGGGTCAGTGTGTGACCCAAACTAAGGCAATTTAAGACTAAATTCTGGCACTTTACTTAGAACTGATGGGGAAAAAGTGTTTCTTTACACACATGGTTACTAAATGAGCAAGATTTAAGTCTGGAGTTACTATTGGCTATCCTATTATTGGCCAATATAAGGAGACCCTAAGAACATGGTCAGAAAAGACGGGCGAGATAAGGTGGGAAAAAATGGCACAGGTTGATGTTTGACCTTCTCTGATGTTGCAGGATCAGCACTGGACTGTGAACTACAAGGTTGGCAGTTCAAACTCACCAGCTGGTCCTCAGAAACCCTATACAGGGTCACTATGAGTCGGAACCGACTTGATGGCACTCAACAACAAACCTCCCAAGGGGGAAGGACGATCAAAATCAACAACACAAGCAAATTCATATGAGGTCAGACCTATCTCTTTACTCTCGAACCTTTTTACCAATTCCAACAGCAACCATCCCTCCCACAGCCCTCTCTACTTCTCTGCTGGGTCAGATAACTAATTGCAATGGCCAAACAAAATTCATAAACAATACTCACAGTTATGGGGATTATTAAAGTCACAATTCAGGATTAGAAATATTCAGGATACTGTTCTTTGATCAGGACAGCCTTCTCTTAGCCGTACCCACAGGCACACCTGTCTCCTGACCTAGACCCCTCAGCCTGGCCCCACTCTGCTCAGATAAGTGTTACAAAGCTCTTTTAGCTTTGTAGATTAAGTGCCTAGAGACACCCTACTTGCCAGTAAACCTCAATCTGAAGACACTCAGCTTTCTTGGTTCTGTGGGCCAGGAAGCCCACCTCTCTGTCTCACACTGCTCTCTTGGTCCTGTGGCCTCTGTTGACACTGTTTCCCTGTGGTGGAGGCTCTCACTGTCTCGTGTGTCATAGTTCTCTGTCTCCTGGATCAAGGTTTAGGGCAGGGATCTCAGGTCCCAAGGATGTGCTCCACTCAGGTCCCAAGGATGTGCCCCATTTCCCACCTCTGGTATGGCTTATTTTAAGCCTAGTGGGATGCTAAAACTGACCAATTCCTTTGTTAAAGCTCTATACAACTTATTTGGATGGTCCAAATTCTAGAGGGCCTTGAATGCTGGCTATACCTCTTACTGTTTTATCTTTATCTACTCTATCTTCATCTACTGACCCCCCCTCTTCCTCAGTTTCCTGCCTTCAGACATGCTGCTTTCTCTGTCAGAAATCCCTCTCTCCTGTATCTTCCCATTTCCAAATCCAAACTACGTCAACTGTATAAATGTTATCTTCTCTAGAAAGCCTTTGGTTCTTCAGTTGAAATTAATCACTTCTTCCTTTGAAACACTCTAAGAACTTAATCTGCACAACTCCAAGGAATCTATTTCTTTCCACATTATGAGAATTTTTGCATGGGCAGGACCCTCACTTATCTCTACATCTCTCCAGTGTTCCAAGAACAGTCCATGAAGCAATCACTCAATAAATATTTATACATGGTTACAAGAGTCTTACTCCACATCGCAGTGACCTTTTTTTAAAAAAAGGTCTTATCATTTCCTGCCCTTAAGAAATTTTGAGGTGCTCTGGTAGTGTAGTGGGTTACACGCTGGGCTGCTAACCTCAAGGTCAGCAGTTCAAATCTACCAGACACTCTGTGGGAGGAAGATGAGGCTTTCTGTTCCCATAAAGACTGATAGCCTCGGAATCCTTATACAGGGTTGCTCACACAACCACCACCAGCACCACCAACTAAGAAAGTTCAGGGGCTTTCCATTGTTCTCAAATTAAAGATCAAAATCCTTAAGGTGGTGAACAAGGGCATGCACCCCCAGGTCCCTATCTTTACCTTCATCTCCACAGTCACGTTGACCTTCCATCCATTATGTCACTGCACTTGACATGCTCATTCCTGCTACAGTGCCTTTTTGTACAGGCTGTTCTTTCTGCCTGGAGCCTTCTTTCCTCCCTCCTCCACTAGTCAACATTTCAGACCCCAATCACTTTATTACCTCAGGGAAACCCTGCCTGGCCTCTTGAATCTAGCTCAGATTCTTTTCTCAAAACTACTTACAAGGAGAACAAACAAGATGGTGGATCTGGTGGACGTGAAGTAAAGAGCTCTGCCAACAACAACATAGAATACCCAACCAAGCAGGCTCAGGGGATGCTCCCAGAACTCTGAACCACATATAAAGGAATATTTAGAAGGTTGGAAGGCTCACAGCTGGGGGAATTTGTGGCCAAAGCAAGAAATCTATTGTTTTCTAGTCAAGGACGCTTGGCTGCTCCAGGAGCCACCATCTTGTATGAGACCAAGCAGGGAAAGGATCGGAGCAGCCACAGACGCTGGCAGAACCACTGAGATAAAGGTGTGGACTTTCCTTTCTTTTGGTATCTGTTCATTGGTCCCTTGCTGTCTGTGCACCTCCATTCTGGTGACAATAGAGGTGCCTGAGCTAGTGGACACCCCAGCCCCACCATAAAGGGTTCTACTATGCATGTGCACAGATCTCCTCGAAATTCAAAAAGACAGTTTCCAATAAAACCAAATGGCCACAGCTGTTTACAACTAGAAAAAAGGCCTGAACGGGGATTGTGAGGCGGGACAAGCAGACAAAAGAGGAAATAGGCCGAAAATTAAATCCTAAGTTATGTCAAAATGACCAACAGTGGTATCTTGAAACTTCTCAGAAAGAAGAGTGAAAAGGGAAGCCCATATCCTGATCACATCTACCTGGAGGCATTCAGAAAGCATGAAAAATACCAAAAGACATACTCATCTAAGTATTAAGTCCACAGATTACCCCTGAAGATGCCCAAAAAACAGAAGCAGATGACCATATCTGCACATGCCCAGAGATAAAGTGACTGAGGCAAATGAGCTGGAAGGAGACCTACACTCTATACTGGAAAATGGGCAGGCTTTGGAAATACCTGAGAAGGAATTCAGAAAAATGATTATAAAATATATCAAAACACTATACAATGCAGTTGAGAAAAATAAGGAAGAAGTCAGAAAAGTGCTACAGGAACAATCAAATAAGATAGATACAGCATT
>NW_006408941.1:361290-373157 GCF_000296735.1 Chrysochloris asiatica | reverse complement strand
AAAAAAAAAAAAAAAAAAACTACTTACAAAACCGCGGTCCTTTGCAATAGACCAATTTGTAATTATACATTTTTATTCTTTGATTGTTTCCCTCACTAAAATTATAATCTCCAGGAGGGAAGAGACCATACCTGTTTAAACTCACCATTATAATGGAAGAGCTCAGCACAGTGCCTGGTACACACAGTTGGCCCTCAATACATATTTGTTGAATGGACAAATAAAACAAATTAACATAGGGGTGGGGGATGGAAAAGCAAGTCAAATTATATCTATATTATGATTACAATCATGTAAGTCTATAAATATATAAAAACGAAAAGGGGAAGACATAACAGATGACCACTATTTAATGGAGGTAAAGGGGAGTCAGGAATAGGATACAGATGTTTGGCTAGTTGCCTCTATAAACTACTGCCAGAAGAATTTGAGGTGCCTAGCTACTGCCCATAAAAGAATCCTGATCAAAAAGTGAAAAATACAGGCTAGAATTTTAAAGTCTCATGGACTCTAGAGTTTCTGGAGTTATGGAGGGTAGTTGAATCCCAGAAACTATTAATTACCCTGAGATAATCTTTAAACCGTAAACCAAAAATATCCCCCTGAAGTCTTCTTAAAATCAACAACAGTTTAGCTTAACTAGTAAAAAGGTCAGCCTTCAGCAGTACGCTCTTTTAAGAACTATCAATATGGGATCAAACTGACAATTGCTCAAAAGCAACCTCAGGGGGCAGTGACTTTTTGTTAACAGTGAGGAACAACTCAGAAAATGCAGGTGAGAATGCTCACACAATCCAAAGAACATAATCAACGTCACTAAATTGTACATGTAGAAACTACTGACTTAGTTTATTCTCAACAAAAACAAAATAAAGAAAATTTAAAGAAAAAGAAAAATGAGAAGGGGAGATGGAGAACCAGAAGTAGGGAAGTAAGGGATAAGTTGTTAATCTTCTCTTTTGACCTTTTTAAGATGATGGTTAAGATTTGTCATTAAACAGAATTCAGTTCAGTTCTAACTCTGCCACTTTATAGGAATGTGACCATGGCAAGTCATTTTATCTTTCTTCGCACCATATATCTCAGCTGTAACAAGGAGTAAAATACTTACTTCTGGGGTCATTGGAAGAATGAAATAAGATAATACATGCAAAGTGTATTAGACTTACACATAACATGTTAAGGCAGTACTATTTCATCCTTACTGAATATGTCTACTAGAATGTGAGATCCTTAAAAACAAGGGGAGTATCAAAGTTTGACCCTCACTCCCACTCCAGAGTTACCATGCATATCACAGTTCTATGTACATAACAGGTAGATTGAACCCACCCAGAGACACCTCAGAAGACAGATGTGCTGATCTGCTGCTGAAAAGTCACAGTGTTGAAATCTTATGGAGTGGTTCTACTGTGTACTCGAGTACACCATGAATCAGAAGTAATGTGATGGCAACCAACAATAACAATACAATCTCCAGTACATAACTACATAAATGAACCGGAATAAGCTGGGATTCATCATTTTCCCCAATAGCTGGGTCAACAAAGTCTGATAGTTCAGAATTATGAGATGAAAATAAAAAGCTTGAAGGAAGACTATTTTTCACTTATAGCCAAGCTGACAAAGAAAGGAAGATACTGGCTATGTAATGATGGAGAGGAAATAGAATATACAAGACACTTACCAGCAAGGTATCCAGAGCATCAATCAGGGTCAGAGAAAAACTGCAAAAAAGCAGAAATCACAGCCACTTATTAAGAAAATCAGCGTAGTGGTTACGAATCGGGCTGCGAACCTTAAGGTCAGCGGTTCGAAACTACCAGCCGCTCCGCGGGAGAAAGATGAGGCTTTCTACTCCCGTAAGGATTTACACCCTCGGAAACCCTGTACAGGGTCGCTATGGGTCGGAACCGACTCGACGGCACTTAACAACAACAACAAGGCTGCCCCAGAACAGATCTCCCAGTCACCAATAAGTGAGGCACAGTGACTGACACCTCTGCCCATCCCACTTCCAGTCACAACACAGAAGCCACGATGAAAACCACCAAGAGTCTCTGACCCACTTACTGCACCTGGGAGAGTGGATTGATGTATCTCAATTGTAATTAAACATACCACCTACAGTCTCTGACTTTCCTATCTGCCATGGGGAGGCAGTATAAGATTATACCTAAGAGCTCGACTTTTCAGCAATTTCATCTCACAGAGCAGAGTTGGATATTTGTTGATACTCATAGCAGTATTGTTTAGATCAGCAAAAGGCTAGAAGTAATTCAAATGTCTACCACTTGTGATGAACTAAACTAAGATATATTCAAACAGTGTAAAACATTGTTTACTATAAGATGTCTGTGTGCTGATGGGAACATTAAAATTACCGAATTTTGTATATACAACACAGCTGAGTAAATACCACACATGCACATACTGTGCATAGCAAGAATAGGAAACTAATGGGTGAAAGGGTTGCAAGGTTTGAAAAACACTGTAAAGTGTACTTTATTTGCATGGTTTGCAAAGAGCTGTGTAACATGCATGCTACATGTGTAAAAATGTGATATGTTGTTAAAACAAAAAGGTACAGAATAAGCAGTAGAGTTATGTTTTTATCTGCATTTTCAGAAAAAGACAAATAGAAAGCAGATCATTAGTTCTTAGGGCCAGTGGTGATGAGAGATTAACTACAAAGGGACATAAGAATACTTTTTAAGGTGGTAAGAAATATTCTGTATGTTGACTAAGATGGCGGTCACTGCACACTTAAAGTGGGTGTATTTTATTATATGTAAATTATCCTTTGAAAAGTTAATTTAAAAAGAGATAGATGTATGCACTCCTATATGTTCGAGTCCTGGTGTGGTGCTATAGAATATGCACTGAACCACAAGATCAGTTTGAGCTGCAGGGTCGATGGTTCAAATCCACCAGCTGCTCCTTAGAAACCCTATTAGGGTCACTATGAATGGGAACCGACTCGATGGCACTTAACAATAACATATGATATTATAAGGAGAGAATATTTCTGGAAGTATACACAAGGAAGTTAACAACGGCTGGATTTCTGGAGTATCAGAGATATTTATTTTATTGGTTATGATTTTGTACTGTTTATATTTGTCATTTGTTTCTAGTACTTCTTTTGAACTAAAAAACAAAAATAAGCACATTTTTCTTGAGCTTACTTTTCTAGTCCTTGGCATACTAATTTGTAAGACAAAGATAATGATATTTAACTCCTAAATATGATAAGAGAATGAAGTGTGGTAGCAGAAGTAAAATGTTGTTCAAGCAATGTCAATTTCAGCTAACGTAATGATTCTTCACTCAGCAAGGAACAAGACAGAAAATTCCAGCTCTCATAGGTTTGTATTCTAGTGGAAGCAAGAATGACAAACCACTAGAGTTAAATGAAAAACAGAATACCAGAGAGTGAGACCAGTTGTGAAGCAAATGTAACAGGTGAGCGTGAAAGCAAGTTGTAGTGGGTGAGTGGTTTAGGGGCTGATGCTTAGGAAGCGACATTTTGATATGAAGTCTGAATGACAAGAGGCAGTTAGCAATGAGAGGACGTTGTTGCTGTTAAGTGCTGTGGAGTCAGTTGTGACTCATTGTGATTCCGTATAGGGTTTCCAAGGAGCGGCTGGTGAGTTTGAACTGCCAACCTTGTGGTTAGCAGTCCAGTGTTTATCCTACAACGCCACACTGGGGGATAATTCGGGGAACACCAACTACAAAGGTTCTTAAATTTTGCTGTTTGGGAGAGTGCCCTGTCTTGGGCTTCGGTTTGCTCACCTATAAAATGAGGGGGTTGGGTTTTCTTACTTCTTGCAGACCTTCAGTGATATCCCAGGACTCCAGAGATTTGCCCAAATCCCCACAGCTGATGCCTGATATTTCTGGGGCTGTAGCTCAGGGGTCCAATTCGTTAGGTTAACCCTAAACTATTTTCACTGCAGAAAACTGCAAGAGAATCAGTGGGTCCTGGTGGTGGTGGCCGGAATTGGGAAGAGCATGGTTTCACCCTAGCCAGAAGATTTTCAGGAACCAAAAAGAACTTAGTCACCAGCTCCAGCCGACCTGTCCTTCTGGGACTGGACTGCCAGACCCCGACCGTCCCCTTGCCCCTCCACTTCACTACCTGCCCCACGTGTCGTGCCCGTCGCAGGTGAGAGGTCGCAGCTCGTCGTAAGGAAAGGCGTTCTCCAAGTAGCTGTCGTAGGCGTGGTAGAACATGGCCTTGACTCGCTCCCTGGAGCGAGGGACAAAAAAATTGAGTAGGGGGCCAGAACACGGAGCCAGGTGGGGAAAAGGGACGAGAAATAGAGTGTAACGTGGGAATCACCACCAGCTTCCTGCAGGGAGCCCAGTAGTTGGACCCGAGCACCTTAGAGAGGGGGTCCTGTGATGGAAGGGAAAGGAAAGAACTGGGTATGCGCTCCCCATTCCCCCACCAACTATAGAGGGGCGGGGAACCTAGTCCCTTTCACCTGTAGTGGGCAGGGTCCGGCGCGGTGCCATCAGGGCCCGGCGCACCACGGTGCAGGGGCAGCAGCACACACAGGAGACCGATCGTGATGAGCAGCCGGAAAGGCATAGAGTTCGCGTCCCGTCAGCGCCGCCACCTTAGCAGCTGCCACGGCCACACGCTCATCCTGGGAGCCACTGCTGAGTCTTCCGGGGATTCGCACAATTGCGCCTGCGCGATGAGTAACTACCCATTCACTTCCGGACTACAAACCCTAGAATGCAATAGTTTGTCAAAGCGGACAAACAGCATCTTGGGAAATACTGTCTCCACCGCAGATATCAACGTGTCTAAAAGACAGTGGCTGTTATTGTTAGGTGCTGTGAAGTTGGTTCAGACTCATAGCTGCCTTTTGTGCAACAGAAAGAAACACTGCCCAGTCTTGCACCATCCTCACAATGTGTTTGAGCCCTATAATTACTTCAATTACAGTGTCAATCCGTCTCTTTGAGGGTCGTCCTCTTTTTCGCTATCCTCTATTTTACCAAGCATGATGTCCTTCTCCAGGTTCTTCCTCATACCTCATGGTCCCTTCTGACAACATGTCCAAAGCATCTGAGATGAAGTCTCACCATCCTCTCTTCTAAGTTTTCTTGCTGTATTTCTTCTGGCAGCTCATGGTATATTTAATATTTTTCACCAACATCATGATTAGAAGGCATCAATTCTTTGATCTTTCTTATTCATTGTCCAGCTTTTGCATGCATATGTGGCGTTTTTGCTTTTGAACACTTTTACAGCAGATGTGGCCAATATACTACGTTCTTGAATTTCTTGACTGCTGTTTCCATGAGCTTTGATTGTGGATCCAAGTAAAATGAAACCTTTGACTACTTCAATCTTTTCTTTGCTTATCATGCTGCTGTTATTTGGTTCAGCTGTGAAAATTTTTGCTTACTTTGCATTGAGATATAATTCATATTGAAGGTTGTATTTGATCTTCATACACATACTAAGCATCCTGGTGTGGCTATGTGGGTTAGTGAGCTGGACTGCAAAGTCGGTTTGAACCACAAGATCGGCGGTTTAAGCTCACCAGTTGCTCCTCAGAAACCCTACACAGGGTTGCTATGGGTCAGAACCGACTCGATGGCACACAACAATATAACAACACATACTAATGCTGCTGCTAGTCTTCTTCACTTTCAGCAAACAAGGCTGTGTTGTCTGCAAGTGATACCTTGTTAATGAGTCTTATTCTGATACCATGTTCTTCTTCATATTGTCCACCTTCTCAGATTATGTGCTCAGTATACACATTGATTAAGTATAATGAAAAGACACAATTCTAATACACAACCTTTCCCGGTTTTATTATTCCCTTGTTCTAACAAAGTTGTAACACACACAATATCCCCTTGTTTTGTTCCAACAACTGCCTCTTGGTCTGTATATAGGTTCAACATGAGCACAATCAAATTTTCAGGATTTCCCATTCTTTGCAATGCTACCCACAATTTGTTAAGATTCACATAGTTGAATATTTTTGCATATTCAATAAAACACAGATAAACATCTTTGCTTTCAACCAAGATTCCCTGTCCTCTCTTGAATCAAGTTTGAATCTCTGGCAATTACCTGTTGAGTACTGCTACAACCATTTAAAAAAAATTATCTTCAGCAAATTTTTACTTGCACGTAATGTTAATGGCATTATTCAACAATTTCCATATTGTTAGATCACCTTTCTTTGGAAATAGGCACAAATACAAATCTCTTCCAGTCAGTTGGCCAGGTAACTGTCTTCCAAATTACTTGGAATAGATGAATGAGCACTTCTAATATTACATCAGTTTGTTGAAATATTTAATTGTTATTCCAGCAATTTCTGGAGACTTGTTTTCATCAAGCTCTTCAGCGCAGTTTGGACTTCTTTCTTCAATACCATTGGCTCTTTATATACGCTACCTCTTAAAATGTTTTCACATTCTGATAGCTTCTCTGTCATGCTGAGCCTTCCTTTGAAATCCTATATTCAGTTATTTTACTTCATCATTTCTTCCAGTCACTTTAGCTATTTTACATTCAAGAGCTAGTTTAAGAAGAGTCTTTTCTGACTCCCTTTTGACCTTTTCTTTCTTTCCTGTCTTTTAAATGATCTTTTGATTTTTTATGTATGCTGTTCTTTTTTTCCAATGTTGATATATTTGCTTAATAAAGTTTCACGATTTAATAGCAATACTTTTTGTTTGTTTGTTTCAAATGATCCTTCATTGAATATATTTTTGTAGTTCTTAACTAGATGGACATTCCACAGCACCACTATTGATGTCATCTATGATGTCATGAGGGTGGCGTCCATCAACATTGCAGCCCACTGACTGGGTAGTTCCCAGGAGCTCTTTAATAGTCCCAGAAAGTTCTCTGGCCAAAGGCCGGTGTCGCGTGTGGCGAGCAATGCTGATAATTTCATCTAAAGTGATCTTTCCACTGTGCTTAATAATTTTCTGCTTCTTTCTGTCTCTGGGTGGTTCCTTGAGAGCTTTGATGATCAGGGCAGAGGCAGAAGGCACCACCTCAATCTGGACCTGTCTGTTCTGAATGGTAAGTTTCACTGTAATCCTTAACCCCTTCCAGTCACCAGTTGCCTTGGCAATGTCATCACCAACCTTTTTTGGAGACAAACCCAGGGGTCCGATCTTGGGGGCTAGAGTGGACGTAGCCTCAACGTCCCCACCGGTACACTTCACGTACAGGACTTGGACCTTGTTGGGGTCGAACTTGGGAGTCATGGCGGAGGCGGCTGGTGTGGGATGAACCCAGATGCCAAAGGACCAAAGAAAGTTACACAAAAGCCGAAAGACTGGGAGCTAATAGCAATACTTAAAAAAAAAAAATTATTGTGACTTGAGTGAAGGTTTACAGAACAGATCATAAATCTGACATTTAACAAATTATATACTTCATGTCATTACAATGATTGCAATCCTTTCCATATGCCATCAGTTAACAGCATTTACCTCTATTCACTTTAACTCTTGCACTCCTCTCTGTGTCTTCTATTATCTCCATTTTACCTCTTGTTTTATATTGTCTTCTTCATAACTCAAGTCAGCTGTTCAAGCTCACCAACCACTCCTCAGAAATCCTATACAGGGTCACTATGGGTCAGAACCGACTCGATGGCATTTAACAACAACAACAACAATAGATTTGTTTTGTTTGGGGGATTGAGTTCTGAGTGGTGTTTTCATGTATGGTAATCTCAGGTTGTTGTCTGCTGGTGTAAATTCTCAGTCCAAAGAACATCCATATGTATTTTTGGTTAAGTTGGCCTGGTTATTACAAATTCTTTTAAATTATGTTGATCTGAAAATGTCCTAATTTCTCCATTGTATTTGAGTAACAGTCTTGCAAATTATGAGATTTTTGGTTGGCAATTTTTTCTTTCAGAGTTTTGTATATATCATCCATTGCTTTCTTGCTTGCATTATTTCTGCTGAGAAATCAAAGATTAGTTTTATTGGTTCTTCTTTGTAGGTAACTTTTTGTTCCTCCCAAATTGCTCTCAGGATTCTCCCCTTGTCTTTGGTTTTGAAAAGTTTGATTATGATAAGTCTTGGTGATTTTCTTTTGGGGTCTATTCTGTTTGGTGTAACTGTTCATTTTTTGAATGGTTATATTCTCATATTTCATGATGGTAAGGAAGATTTCTTCAAGTAACTGTTTGACAATGTTTTGCATGCTTTTATTGTCTCTTCCTGTTCTGGAATTCTGATCACCCATAAGTTATTCCTCTTCATTGTCTCCCACACAAATCTCAGGCTTTTTTCTAATTTTTTTCATTCTTTTTTTCCCCCCTGATTGTTATTCTAGCTTACTAGTATTGAGAGATTTGTCTGCAAGAGCACTAATTCGGGCTACTATTGATTCAAATCTACTCCTTTGCCCCTTCAGTGTACTGTCCATTTCTTAGATATTAGTATTAATTTTCTGGATTTCTATTTGCAGGCTTTGTATTGATTCAAAATTTGCATTTACTTGGTCTGTTTGTTCTTGTAGTGTTTCCTAAAATCTTCTAAGTTTTTTCAAATTTCTTTGAAAGTTTTTCAAAGTTTTTTCAAATTTCTTTGAAAGTTCTTGCTTTCCTTGATCTTTTTATCAAGCCATTGATGGTAGCTAAGTGTCATTCTTTTGAATTCTTTCTTAGGTAATTCCATTACCTTTTCTTTCTCAAATATGTTTTCTGGCTTTGCATTTTGGTTATTTCTTTGAACCATGCTCTCATTTCTTCATGTGAGCTAAAATCATCTATTGCCCCTGAGACATTGTGGTAATGTTGATTTAATTGATGATTGTATTTTGGTGTGTTCTTAGGCTCTTACTAACTTTCTCCTGGTGGTGTGATTAGAGAATGGAAGTGTGTGGACTGTTTACCATTCACCATTCAAGCAGCTCAGTTTGGGTGAGTTTTGGCTGGTGTTGGCTGATGTCTATCATTGATCAGGTGGAACTGCAGAGGGTTTGGCTGTGTCTGAGTCAATATGGGCATAGTTGTTGTTTCCCATCTGGTGGAGCAAGAAGAAAAAATACACACAAGAAAACAAAACAGAACAAACAAACAAGCAAACAGCAGCAAAAACAGAATATAATAAAAGAGGAAAAAGAACAAAAACAGGCAGCAACAAGAAAAAATAATATAATATCTAAGAAGAGAAAAGGGAGACAGGAAAATAGAACTGTACAAGAGAAAAAATAAAAAATAGGATAGAAAGAAGTTAAAAAAAAACAAACAAAAAGTAAGAAGAAAAGAAGGACAGAAGATGAACATGAAAAGAGACCTGTTGTTGTTAAGTGCCGTCAAGTCAATTCCCACCCATAGATATCCTGTATAGGGTTTCCAAGGAACAGCTGGTGAGCTTGAACCACCGACCTTGCAGTTCAAACGACTTTATAGTCTGACACATTAGCCCACAGCACCACACCAGGACTCCAGAAAGAGACTTGTTGTTATTGTTGTTGTTAAGTACCGTGGAGTCGATTCCGACTCATAGTGACCCTGCCAGGGTTTCCGAGGCTGTAAATCTTTATGGGAGCAAAATGCCTCATCTTTTTCCTGCAGAACGCTGGTCGATTTGAACTGCCAGTCTTGAGGTTAGCAGCCCAATTCGTAACCACTATGCTACCAGAGCTCCTTAGAAACAGACTAGAGAGTAGTAAAGAAAAATTAAGAGGAAAAAGAAGAGGGTGGGAATAAGAAACAGAACAAAAGAAGAAAAAGCAAAAGCAGAGATAAAAAGGATAAAAATCAAGGGAAGGGAAAGAGAGGAAGAAGAAAAAGAATACGTGAATAAAACAACAAAAAGAAAAGTAATCAAACAAACAAAAAGAGGAATTGTTGGACCCAGAGAGGTAAAAACTCTGTGAAGCTCCTGTCAGCCAAGGAACTCATGAGGTGAACGGAGGAGGGATGACTGGAGCCTCCAAAAACTACAGCCCTAAATGAAGTTCCTATAGGCCTGTTGTTAAGTGCTTTTGAGTGGATTCCAACCCATAGGGACCCCATATAGGGTTTCCGAGGAGCAGCTGGTGAGCTTGAACCACCTACCTTGCGATCCAAACGACTTTGCAGTATGACGCATTAATCCACAGCGCCACACCAGGACTCGTCTATGTTCAGGGCACTCAACCTGGAAGTAGTTTTTGGAGGCTCTTCAGATTGCTAGCTTCAGTGTCTGTCTGCTAGAGGCAGAGTGGCTGATGATGAAGGTTCCTGGTAGTCTCATTCTGACCTGGAGGCTCTGTGGGGTCTATAGATCTGGAGCAGTGCCCACCTGAGTCCATGCACCATGTCTGTATAGTAGGTGCATGGACTCAGGTGGGCACTGCTCCATATTCTGAGGCTCTGAACTTCCAGAGAACAGGGTCTGGGCTGGGGGTAGATGAGGGTGGAAGCTGAAATCACCTCTGGTATCTAGAGGAGTGTGGGGAACAAGAGTGAATTGTACCTTTTTTGTCACCTGTGTGAATCTGTGCTACCAGGTCACTGTCTGTCTCTCCAAAGCTACTGGCAAAAGCTCAAGATGGTCGCACTGCGTCTGGACTATAGTCAGTCTCCTTCTTTTGTTGTCCCTGCTCAGCTTCTCCTCCCAAACTGAAGGTCCAAGGATGGTCCTCTGTGTCTGTTTTATTTGGTCTCCCATGTCATTGTTGTATAGGGTCTGTGTAGTATGTCTGCCTAGGGTTTCATCTTTCCAGAAGTCCCATGTATGTTCTTTTTTTCCCACTGTTTTTATCTATGCTTATGAATGCAAAATTTGGGTAATATGTTTTCCAACTTAAAATATGGTTCACAAAAATATATACAGATTCCTCCTATAACAAAAATAAATTAGATTGACCTGGAGATGAGAAAGAGAAGAGGAAGGGCTGGTTGGTCCACAGAGTGGTGAGACCTGGGAACTCCTGAATCCATGGACAAGGACATTGTCACAGAGGGCTAGAGCTGAGAATGAAGCACCCAGCTGATATAAAGTCAGGGGAGACACACAAAAACGCCCAGGGAGGAGAACAAACAAGATGGCGGATCGGGTGGACGTATAGCAGAGAGCTCCGCCAACAACAACACAGAATACCGGACCAAGCAGGCTCAGGGGATGGTCCCAGAACTCTGAGCCACATATAAAGGAATACTCAGAAGGTTGGAAGGCTCACAGCTAGGGAATTTGTGGCAGAAGCAAGAAATCTATTGCTTTCTAGTCCAGGACGCTCGGCTGCTCCAGGAGCCGCCATCTTGGGTGAGACCACGTGGGGGAAATATCGGAGTGGCCACAGACGCCTGGCAGAACCGCTGAGATAAAGGTGAGGACAGTCTTCTCTTTTGGTAGCTGTTCATTGGTCCCTTAGCATCTGGATTAGCCCCACCTTCTAGCAACATGACAGCAACCTCGTGCCTGGTTTTGGAAGCTGCATAGTGCAGGGGAGTATAGACATTCTGATTGACAGCATTCACTTGAACACCTTTTCCTAAAACAGCTTTTACAATCTCATCCCGGCCTCCAGAAGCAGCAATATGAAGAGGAGTCCAACCTGCATTATCTTTATCATTAGCTGGCACTCCAAGTTGTAGCAAGAATTCAACTATTTTTATATGTTCTGCTGAGCATGTTTAATGCAATACAGTTCTGTTGTCCTGGTCCGTTTTCATAGCCAGGGGTTTATCAGCCAGGAAGCACTCCTTCAACTCCTCTAACTTCCTATCATAGGCCAGGTTGCAGACCATTAGGTTAGACACACACCCCTCCATTTCACTTTCCCTCATGTATGTTCTTGATTCCATCTCACAATGTACCTGGTTTCCAGATATTAGTGTTCAATGATCAAACCTATTCTTTTT
>NW_006408941.1:328637-361190 GCF_000296735.1 Chrysochloris asiatica | reverse complement strand
ACTCAGGCATATATAATAATTTACACCAACAAAGGGCACATCCCGCAAGTCTGCTTCCTGGCTGCCAGCTCTCAGTCCCTCTCTTCCCATGAATCTAGAGTCCTCAGCTGCTCTCTCTCTCCATGTCCCCATCTCTGCCTCCATCTCTGGTGTCGCTGCTTCTCTGGATAAGGTCTTGCATTCCACTGTGCTCTTCTCCCTTGATGGTCCTAGGGTCCTTTGTTTCATTTTTATTACAAAACTTCTACCTTTTTAAAATTGTGACAGTCGCAATTAGTCATGGTATATATTACTCACTACTGAATCATAAGAATCTTCCCATCTTTTTTAACCAGACCTGTCTAGACAAGATGAAAACTATTCAGTGGGGACTCTTTCTTCCCCTCAACACTCAAACTAAACTCCCTCTTGAAACCTTGTAAGCCAGTCCTTCATGCCTTTATCACCCCCTCATTTTAGGTAGCCAATATCTAAGTTGTCTGGCCCTATCTACCTTGTGTACAGAGGAGATAGCATTGATACTTGATGTGAAAACTCCTTCCCTCTCGGTTGGTATTTAGAGTTACTACTGTACCGGGTCGCTATGCGCTGGAACATAACCCACCACCACCATCTCCATGAGTATAGGTCAAGTTCATCAAATTGTAGCAATTTTTAAAAAAAATTTTTCTTTAAATCAATTTTTTTTCCTTTATCAATTTTTTTTTTTTTTTTTAAATATTCTTCTAGTCAAGGTCTGATTATCAAGCCATTGAGGCTAGGTCAAATGGGTACTATCTGCAAGTTTGGGTGTTCTTAAACCTATTCTTGAGATTTTTCTAGATTTAGGCGGAATATACTCAAGGTCAGAATCCCGGTGTGGCGCTTTAGGATAAGCACTGGACTGAAAAGTCAATTTGAAGTGCAAGGTCAGTGGTTCAAACTCAACAGTTGCTCCTTGGAAACCCTATACAGAGTCGCTATCAGTCAGAACCTACTTGACAGCACTTAAGAACAAAAACAACAACATCATACTCAAAGTTAGACTTTGACTCTCATCACCTTGTTTTAATTTTCTTCAGCTTCAACTTGAAAATTGCATATGAGTAGTTGGTAGTTTGCTTTACAATCAGCCCCTGGCCTTGTCCTGACTGATGATAATGAGCCTCTCTATATCTGTCTCTTTCCACAGAGTAGTTGATTTGATTCTGTGTACTCCATCAGCGAAGTCCACATGGATGTTGCTGTTGTTGGTAAGAGCCATTGAGTTGGTTCTGACTCATAGCAACTCTGTATAGGGTCTCCAAGGAGCGGCTGGTGAGTTGAATTTAAACTGCTAACCTTGTGGTTCAAACCGACTTTGCAGTCCAGTGGTTTATTCCACAGTGCCACACCAGGACTCCTACACATGTATTTGTTGTTGTTAAGTGCTGTCAAGTCGGTTCCAATGACTCTGTATAGGGTTTCCGAGGAGCAGCTGGTGAGCTTGGATCACCAACCTTACAGTTCAAATGGCTTTTTAGTCTGGCGCATTAACCCACAGTGCCATACCAGGATGTTTATATTGCTGGAAAAAAAAATATTTGCAATAAATAAGCCACTGACCTTGCAAACTTCTATTATGTTATCTCTGGAGTTAATTCTATAACCAAGGCCATTATTTTAAAACTAGCAATCCTTCTCCTTTGTTTCTAACTTTTGCTTTCCAATCACCAGTCATCTATAATCAATGCATCTTGATTACATGTTTAATCAATTCTAGACTGCCTAAGTTGGCAAACATCTTCACTTTCTTCAACTTTGGCACTAATAGTTGGTGAGTAAATAAAAAGTTGTATTAACTGGTCTTCCTTGTAGGTGTACGGATATTTTCCTATCACTGACAGATTGAACTCCAGGATAGGTCTTGAAACATTCTTTTTAGCAATGAAAATGATGCCATTTTTCTTCAATTTGTCATTCATGGCATAGCAGATTCAAAATGGTCATTTCAGCTTAGTAATGTCTAGAATATCAGTCTTTATGAATTCCATCATTTTTGATGATTTCCAATTTTCCTAGATTAACACTTTTGCATTCCACATTCCAATTATTAATGAGTGTTTGCAGCTATTTCTTCTTATTTTGAGTCATTCTACATCTGCAGATGGAGATCCTGAAAGCTTTACTCCACATCATTAAAGTTAACTCTGATTTGAGGAGGCAGCTCTTTCCCCATCATATTTCCAACCTAAAGGAGTCAGTTTTCAGTACTATTTCTGCTACTATTTATTACGTTTTCAGTGGTCAAATTCTTCAGAAGTAAATTGCCAGGTCCTCCTTCCTAGTCTTTCTTAGTGTAGAAGCACTACTGAAACCTGTCTACCATGGGTGACCCTGTTGGTATACTAAATACTAGTGGTACAACTTCCAGCACCACAGCAAAATGCAAGCCACCACAGTTTGTCAAGTGACCAACAAGTGGTGGTTTAATAATAAGTTATCATTTATTGACAGTTTGTTGTATACTAAGACTTATGGAGCACTTTAAATACATTATCTCATTTTTTCCCAGCTGCCTTATTAAGCATAAGGGCATTGACCAGAGGGGCTCATAGTATTTGTTGACTGGATGAATGTAAAGATGGAAAGCATTAGAACTCTCCCTTTTCATTCTACACCTCTCATTCTGTGTTTTTCATATTGAATGCTAGAAGGTTGTAGACCATCACTGAAATGTTAACCTTGAACATTTATTTGTGATGAGACTCCAGATAAACTGTCTGTCTTAGTTCTCTAGTGCTGCTGTAATGGAAATACCACAAGTGATGGCTGTAACCAACAGACCCTTCTCTCACAGTTTAAGGCTAGAAGACAGAATCCAGTGTGCTGACACTGGGCAAAGAGTCTTGTCTCCTTTCAGCAATCCTTGGAGATCTCCATGTATCTTGACATCAGTTGTTTCTTAGATTTAGGAGCTTCATAGTACAGGGACTGCAGGTCCAAAGGACACACTCCACTTCTGGCTGTTCTTTCTTGGTGTTAGCGGGTCCCTCTTTCTCTTTCACATCTCTCTCCTTTTATCTCTTAGTTGTTGATGTTGTTGTTGTTAAGTACCATGGAGTCGGTTCTGACTCATAGTGACCCTGCACAGGGTTTCCGAGGCTGTAAATCTTTATGGGAGCAGAGAGCCTCATCTTTCTCCCGTGGATCAGCTGGTAGTTTCAAACTGCTGACCTTGAGGTTCACAGCCCGATTCATAACGACTATGCTACCAGAGCTCCTTATGTTATATGTCATACCTGTGGGAATCTCCCATACATCCTACATCAGATCAGGGTAGTGGTGGGATTAAAGCTGGCACATATTAAGTATTTAATAAATACTGATTTATCTTCCCTGCCCCTTACTCTTCCTTTGAATGACATTGAGAACTTCATGAACTTCAACTGCAGAAATTCCTCCCCTCCAAAAAACAACCATGAAGCAGAATAAAACTCTAGGACAACACTCAAATTAAATGAGACTATTTGCCAAGTGAATAATGCTAATAGAAAAATCATCAACATTAGTAAAAGGAAGGTTGTTGTTGCTGTTAAGTGCCGTTGAGTCGGTTCCAACCCATAGCAATCTGTATAGGGTTTCCAAGGAGTGGTTGGTGGGTTTGAACCACTGACCCTGTGGTTCAAACTGACCTTGAAGTCCAACACATTATCTGCCACTATATAACACTTAATATATTCCAGGCACTCTTCCTAGCATTTTATATGTATCAATACCATTAATCCCCACCACAACCCTGCAAAGTAGTGTTATTTTATCATCACTTTGTTGTTGTTGTTATGTGCCGTTGAGTTGGTTCCGACCCATAGCGACCCTGTGTAGGGTTTCCAAGGCTGTAAATCTTTACAGGAGCAGAAAGCCGCATCTTTCTCCTGCAAAGCAGCTGGTAGTTTCAAACTGCTCACCTTAAGGTTCGCAGCCCGAAAATTGCACTGATTTTTTTTTTTTTAAGTACAGATTAAAAATTGGGGAAACACAGTGTTATGGTTTGAATTGTGTTCCCCAAAAGTTAAAACCCTAACAGGATTTTGCAGGTACCTGCAAATAAGGGAACTGTTTGGAAAGAGGGGTTTTCTTTTGTCATGTTACTAAGGTCACACCAGAGTAAGGTCCTAAATCTATTCACTTCTGAGTTATAAAAAGAACAGCACAGACACAGAGAAGACAGATGCCAAGAAATACCAAGGAATGCCAAGGATTGCTGACAGATACCAGAAATTTGGAGAAACTCACAGAAGACATCAACAGGGTCAAGACCCTGATTTGGACTTTTAACCTCCAAAATTGTGAGAAAATAAGTTTATTTTCTTTAAAGTCACTCATTTGTAAAATTTCTGCTCCAGCAGCAGTAGGTTACTAATATAAGAGGTTTAATAACTTAGTATCTCACACTTAATAGGAGTGGAGCCAAACTTGGACCTAGTCTATACTCTGCTGAATTAGATAAATGTGTAAATAAGCAAACAATAAGGGGATGTAGCACTGACATCTGCAGGGCCCTCTAGCTTTAATGTCATGTGCTTTCTACTGTCAAGAGTCTTTTTCTATTGGAAAATCAGATAAAGGAAAAAGTTCAATTCCATGAAGCTAGAAACTAAGACACTTTAGCCTTCTTTTGTCCAGTGCTGCATTTAGCAAGAAAGTATCTCAGAATTCCCTCTGCATCTAGAAGTCACAAGGTTCAAGTTTCTCTCCCATCCTCCAGAGCAGCTCTTACATACTACATATTTATAGGTTGCCAAGAAAATAACTATTTTAATCATGGGAAATTTCCCATCTGTTGCTTTGTAGAAATAATTGAAGCTCTTTTGCTCCAAACATGTCTAAACATTTAGATCAATGGCTCCGTGGTCAGAAACCCAAACCACATTTTATGATGTTTCAAATGAACTCAGACTGACGGCTAAATCTGCCTAGAGAAATCATAGCCATCCTGGTTCTGTTTAAGCAAAGGCACAGAATTGGGAAGTGATCACAGATGATCGCTTAGCCTCGTTGGCCCCATGTCCTGGGCCAGATTACAGGCTTTAACATCTCAAAACCTGAAAATGGTGCTCAACCCATCAAACTAAAAACAATAATTCTATATTATAAAATAAATGGAAAGTGGTCTAACAAAATTCTGATTTCCCCCATTATGTCTCCTTTGTTGCCTTTTTGGAAATATCCAATTCTTTCAAAGAAAAATATATTCTTGTTGAACAGGAAGAGGAGAGTGCCTGATTTGTAGAAGCCTAAAGGAGCTCTGGTAGCGTAGTGGTTACGAATCGGGCTGTGAACCGCAAGGTCAGCAGTTCGAAACGACCAGCTGTTGTGCAGGAGAAAGATGAGGCTTTCTGCTCCCGTAAAGATTTATAGCCTCGGAAACCCTGTACAGGGCCGCTATGAGTCGGAATGGACTCCACGGCACACAACAACAACAAAAGGAAGTGTTTTCTCTTTCTGTTTGATGATACAGAATCTAGTTCTACTCCACCCCAGACTGAGGAAGAGAAATGGCAGGGTTTCTCTTCTCAGCCCTACCTTTCCCAGAATCCCCAAACTCTACTTCTAGCAAATTGGGTCACGAGGGGGAAAACTGCAGGGAAAAGTCTACTAAAATAAAATAAAAAATCCTTTCAGCAAACTTTTACTGAGAGCCTAAGATACTAACAGTAACTACTGAACTCTGTTTCCTGGGGTTAAGAAAAATTATTCAAAATGTGTTACTAAGGTAAAAAAAAGATGTTGTGTGACCTTTCAATGTTCTGATAAGCATTGACTAAAGTCTGCTCAAGAGTTATCTGTCTCTGAAGGGAAGTGTAACTTTATTTACACAAGTCAAATGGTCAAGGTAGTCAAGAATTCTGTAAAATAATAAGGTGTGACAGTTTCCTTTTCTGTTCAAGAAGATAACCCTAAAGGTTATGGTCTTGTTACCCAGAAGGATATTACCCATTTGGTATATAAACTAACAAAATACATAAACATATCTTGTTTCAAGATTTATTTCCTTTTCCATTGACTATCAAAAAAACCAGTTTTTATTATCTATTTTGAACTGGTTTTGTCATTTTGCTAGTCCCCTTATTATGAGTTTGACCCATGCTCACTGTCCACTTATAGGAAAATTGTGCTTTTAGCATACTGAGAATCATCCTTGATATTAGGTGTCAGATAATAGGTGGATTAAGCAATGTAGAGACCCCTTTCAGACAGTTCCTATTCGATCCCCATTTTCAATATGAGAAAGCTAAAGCACAAAAAACCAACTAAAAAACCAAACCCACAGCTAGCAAGTCAATTTTGACTCATAGTGATGTTACAGGATTAAATTATTTTCTCAGGATCAGTTATGTGTCAGGCACTTTGCTAATCACAATTCTCTTTCCTTCCCTGGTAGTCCTACATATGGGTTCATTCATCCAATAGACATCTATTGAGCATTTAGTATGTACCAGATACACTGCTAGGCTAGACATACAGAAATGTCAAAGCACAGTCCCTGTCCACTTGGAGCTTTGGGTGGTAGAGACAGATGCAAGACCAGGCAATTACCACGTACAGAAGCAAGGGTCATGATGCAGAAAGAGCAGAAGTGGAGACTAGAGTAGAACAGAAAGAAACCCGAGGATCTCCCTATTTGATTGCATTCTAAAAAGGGATCTTTTCTGCATCAGGGCCTGGCATACAGTAAGTGCTCAATAAATGCCCCTTGACTAAAGAACGAAGCAGCAAATGGAGAGACTTAGAGAAAATAAAAGATGGAGAGATGTCTCCCAGACTTGTGGACATGGAGTTGGGGAAAGATTCCTGGATTAGGTGATACTAATAGGATTTAGGAGTCCTGGCGTGGTGCTGTGGGTTAATGCATTAGACTGCAAAGCTGTTTGAACTGCAAGGTCGGCGGTTCAAGCTCACCAGCTGCTCCTCGGAAACCCTATACAGGGTCGCTATGGGTCGGAACTGACTCGACGGCACTTAACAACAACAACAACAACAACAACAATAGGACTTAGCTGGACCAAGGAAGCAGGTGGGAATGGCTTCAAGATAGTCTGAATTCCTTATTGTAGCATGTTAAGCACTTCACCTGGCTCTTAACACTTTGTTTTGGCCATACTTAACAACTTCCAGTTTCTCAGACATGTTATATTCTTTCCCTCTCATGTTTTTTTTTTTTTCTAATTTTCTTCTCTCGCTACTTAAAATAACATTTTTCCCTACTTCTGACCACTCCTTACCTTTTCCTTCCAGACCCAATTTGTTGTTGTTGTTAAGTGCCATCAAGTGGGTTCCAACCCATACCAGCCCTGTGTAGGTTTCTGAGGAGGAGCTGATGAGTTTAAACTGCTAACATTGTAGTTAGCAGTCCAGAGTTTATTCTACAATTGTTTTTGTTGTTAAGTGCCATTGAGTTGGTTTTGACTTATAGCAACCCTGTTTAGGGTTTCTGAGGAGCAGCTGTGCCCCACCAGAACTCCAGACCCAGTTTAGGAGTCTTTTCTGAGAAGCCTTCTCTGAATCTGAATTAGAGAATGAGTTAAGAGAACTCTCAGACAAGAAATGAGAGCCGTAAAGGAAAACTTCAATAAATGAAGCTATACACCATACCATGGCTTAAATGATTCAATATTGTAAAGATGTTAATTATCCTCAAAGTAATTTACACATTAAATGCAATGTCATCCTAAATCCCAACAACCTGATAGGTAAAATGACCCCAAAATTTACTCATGGAAGTTTAATATTAAAAAAATAGTTAAGACAGTTATTTTGTTGTTGAAAGTTTTTTATTGTGAATTGAGTGAAGGAGTTTCTTTTTTCCCCCTAAGACACTCTTGAAGAAGAACGAAGTGGGAGAACTTGACCTACAAGTTATGAAGACTTATTACAAAACTATACTAATTGAGATAGTGTGGCATGTTGTTGTTGCTGAGTGCCATAAGTTGATTCCAACTTTTAGGGTTTCACAGGAGCAAATGGTGGGCTTGAACTGCCGACCTTGCGGTAGGCAGTCCAGTGCTTATTATACATCACCACACCAGGAGTCCAGTGTGGCATGGTGTATGACAAACAGGCCATTAAAAGGGAAGACACACTGGCTATAAGTCAGAAACATCATTGCAGATCAATTAAGGAAGGACAGACATTTCAGTAAGTAGTGCTGGGACACTAGGACAGCCATATGAGGGAAAAAAAACCTGACTTAACTTTTACCTCGTATCATATACTTATATTCAAAAGATAAAACTAGCAAGCCTTAGGTAAAGAAGAAAATATCTTCATGATTTTAGGGCCGAGAAGGAATTTCTTTAAACAAGGCAGAGAATAAACTATTTATTAAATTAAAAGACTAACAAACTGTTTATCTAAAGTTACCATAAAGAAAACATTTATGTACTCTTTGTTCAGGAAACCACAAAAAGCAGTTTGGCTGAGAACGGAAAGAGAAGGTTGGGGGGATAGGCAGAAATCAAATCCAAAATATCAAACCCCCAACATTTCTTGTTGTTGTTAGGTGCTGATGATATGATTTCTAACTCATAGCGATCCATGTAAAACAGAACAAACACGGCCCAGTCCTGTGCCATGCTCACATTTGTTGCTCTGTTTGAGCCATTGTTTCAGTCACTGTGTAAATCCATCTCATTGAGTTTCTTCCACTTTTTCACTAACCCTCTACTTTCCCAAGCATGATGTTCTTCTTCAGGACTGGTCCCGCATGGTAACTTGCCCGAAGTATGTGTGCCAAAGTCTCAGCATCCTCACTTCTAAGGAACATTCTGGCTGTACTTTTTCCAAGACAGATTTTTTTGCTCTTCTGACAGTCCAAGGTATATTTTATATTCTTTGCCAACACCGTAATTCAAAGACTTCAATTCTGTCTTCCTTATTCATTGTCCAGCTTTCACATACATATGAGGTAATTGAGAGAACTATGGTGTGGGTCAGAAGCACTTTATTCTTCAAAATGATACCTTTGCTTTTTAACACTTCCAGATCTTTTGTGGCAGATGTGCCCCATGCAATACATCATTTAATTTCTTAAGTGCTGCTTCCATGGGAGTTATTTGTGGATCCAAGTAAAATGAAATCTTCGGCAACTTCAATCTTTTCTCGTTTTTTGTTTGTTTTTTTATGATGTTGCTTACTGGTCCAATGATGAGGATTTTTGTTTTCTTTATGTTGACATGTAATCCACTAAAGACTGTTGTCTTTGATTTTCAGTAAATGCTCCAAGTCTTCTTTGCTTTCAGTGAATAAAAGTTGTGTCATTTGTATATCACAGGTTGTTGAGTCTTGCTCCAACCCTGAAGCCATAGTCTACATCTAGTCCAGATTCTTACATTATTTGTGCACCATACATATTGAATAGGAATGCTATGCTTCTGTAGGATAAGCACTGGAATACTAACCATAAGGTTGGCAGTTTGAGCCCACCAACTGCTCCAAGGGAGAAAGATGAGGCTTTCTACTCCCATAAAGATTTACAGCCTCAGAAGCCCTATACAAGGTCACTATGAGTCGGAACTGATTTTCCAGCACAACAACACATTGAATAAGCATGGTGAAAGGTGATGCACACCTTTCCTGATTTTAAACCAGGAACATGTTACACATGAGCACAATTAAGTGTTTTAGAATTCTCGTCCTTTGAAATGTTATCCATAATTTGTCATGATCCACACAGTTGCATGCCTTTGCATCTTTTTGGTATTCTCTACTGTTGGCCAACATCCATCTGATGTCAGTAGTGATATCCCTCATTCTACATCCTCATCTGAATCTGGCTTGAATTGTTGGCAGTTCCCTGTCCATGTACTGCTGTGACAATTTAAAATTATTTTTTAATTATCTTCAGCAAAATTTTACTTGCATGTAATAGTAATGATATTGTTAGATCATTTCCACATTCTTTGGGTCACCTTTCTTTGGAATAGGCACAGATATGGATCTTTCAGTCAGTTGACCAGTTAGCTGTCTTCCAAATTTCTTGGCATAGGCGAGTGAAAACACTTCCAGTGCTGCATCCATTTGTTGAAACATTTCAGCTGGTATCTTGTCAGTTTCTGGAGCCTTGTCTTTTTCCAATGCCTTCAGGATTTCTTCCTTCCATACCACTGGTTCATGGTCATACGCTACCTCCTGAAATAGCTGAGCGGCAACCAGTTCTTCATTCAGTATTTTGCCCATAGAATATTGCAAGTCTAAGGTTGAATTCTTCTTCGGTTCTTTTAGCTGGAGAAATGCTGAGCAATTTCTTCCCCTTTGGTTTTCTAACTCCATGCCTTTGCACATTTCATTATAATACTTTGTCTTTTCAAGCCACCTTTTGAAATGTTCTGTTCAGCTCTTTTACTTTGTCATTTTTTCCATTCCTTTTAGCTCCTCCATGTTCAAGAGCAAGTTTCAGAATTGTCAGAGTCACCCTTGCAAGGCCTTTAGAGAGGTTCTTTCCATGTTCCCCTGGGGAACATCTGCAAGGAAAAGTCATGATTAAGACTCATATCTATTTCTTTTTTTTTTTTTCCTGTAGATATTTATTTTTTATCTTGGGTTATAATTCAATACCACTTTATTTTGTTGCACAAATTGTTTCATCTTTTTTTTTGTACGAAGAGTTCCATTGGGAACTCTTTTACTTGCTCCTTTGTGCCTCCAATCACTGACTTGTTGTTTTGTTTGTTTGCTTGTTTTTTTTTAGCATTTTCTTACTTTGTGTTTTAGGCTCATCTTGTATATTCCCTGTCCTATTCCTAGGATATGGGTGCTACATATGCTTCCATAATCATTTTTTTCCAGCTGTGTAACTGCTAACAATGTTGCTTCCCTCTGGTTGCACTGATGTGAACTGGGAACCTGAGCAGAAGAACTCAGCTCTTGAGAGCAGCAACTGCCTAAATTATGTGTGCTTTCAAAAAGTACATAAGTCTAAACTTGGGGAAAAAAGGCAAAGTAAACCATCAAGTTTGCTGAATTGTCAACCAATTCAATATGTTTTCAACAGAACCACAGAAGGATCCTCAGAACAGCAGAGTCATCTGTCAGGGGTCATCGGGGAGAATACTGATAGTATCTTCGGTTTTGCCACATAACAGACACAACATGGTATACTCGTGAAATTCATCCATGATACTAAATGTATAATCATGCCTGGCAACGACATGATGACAGTTCTTACACAGATGATCATAAGTAACAATTTCTTCTCCATCTTCCTCTTTGAAGGATTTGTTTGTTATCATCATAAAGTCCTTCTTACTGCACACTAAACAGCCTGTAATGTTCAGCAAGAAAGATCCGTTCTCCAAGCAGGTGGTACTCTATTGGAATCTTCCTTCTCTACACAGTCCCCACACATGGTGACGCCGTAACCAGGAATGTCCTCCACTATTTCCTTTTCCTTTCCTTTTTTAACCTTTATTGTAAGACATATCTATTTTTGCACCTCTCTTCAGTGAATCATCCCTCCTACTGTACGATCCATTCTGATTGCTCCTCCATGATCTAATCTCCTTTCTTATAGTTCCCATCTCCTGAGAACATGTACTAATAAGCTGGGCTCTTCGTACGAATCATCTTATTTATCCTTATTGCATGGTCCAGTAATTAGGAAGGAATGTTTTGAGGTCCAACTCACCTGGTTTTGAGTTCCACTGTCTTTTACTAGCTGGGTATCTTCCTGAAGATCAGTTCAAAGTTGTGTGCCTCTGTGTCCTCATTGATAAAATGGCAATGATCACAGTTTCTTCATACTGTCACAGGGTGACAGTGACAATGAAATACATGTACTCTACTTACCTAACTCATTGTAAGCTCTCAATATGTGCTATTTTTAGCATTCTACCTCCAAAGGGGAAAGGAAGAAACCCTGCTAACCACGAAGTCAGCATTTTGAATCCACAGCCACTAAGTGAGAGAAAGATGAGGTTTTCTGCTCCCGTAAATATTTACAGCTTTGGAAACCCTATACAGGGTCGCTATGAGTCAGAACTGACTGTACGGGACACAACAAGGGGGAAGGGGCCTCTGTCTTTGTTACTGGAGTTGCATTGGATTGGGGTGATTAAACTGCCTGTGCTCAGTAGCTAACAGGGGAGGAAGGTGGTTGGTCCTTTGAAGTCCAGCTGGGCCAATACCAATCTCTGGCTCAGCTGCTGTGGCCTGGCAGCCTCTTGCACCAACACTGGCCCCTGCTCAGCATCCTGTCGCTCTTATCTTCCCCTGCATATTCTCTCTAGAGTGGGAAATGCTGCCATTTGCTTCCTTTACTTCCCTTTGTTCAAAAGAGCCCTCATTTGTTAGGCCTCAGTCAAATCCCAGCTGCTGGCTCAGTGCCCATTGTGATTTTCTGTGCCTTCTCAGGTCAGATGCTGCTTAGGTCCCAACTCCAACCCCAACATTTCTCTCCTCTTCCCTTCCCCCAACCCTGGTTTTAGAAGTGGGGAAGGGAGCATTCCTCAAGATGCCCCCAGTCACCAGTTTCCCAATCCCAATACTCCACAATCCCTGTATCCAGCCCCAACCTCTTTAAGCTCAAATTCCTGCTCTGTAATTCTAAGTGGAGTGACTTTGGACAAGTCACTTAACCTTTCTGGGCTTTAACTTGCTTATTTGTTACATGGAGATCATTTATAACCTGGTGGTGTCTGCTCCAGAGAACATGATGTACACATGTATCCCCTGCTTTTTGAATGTTTGTTGTATGCCACTTTGCTTTTATGAAAGACTTACATCATTACCTGTTTTTGCTAACCAAAAGAAATCTCCAAAAGGATTTTTGCCTTCACAAAAAAAGTGAAAAGCTAAACTAGCATTCAGTGTTTGTTTTTTTTTAGGAAGCTGTTGAAGAGGCATACCTAGAACAGTGAGAGCGGCATTGCTAAGCTCCTTTTCTGGGAGCTACACTCAGCATCAAGCTACCATACCTTTGAATTGTGTCTGTGAACACTATGGTGGTGGTGGTTATGTGCTATGGAGTTGGTTCCAACTCATAGAGACCCTGCATAGGGTTTCAGTGGCTGTAAATCTTTACTGGAGCAGAAAGCCTCATCGTTCATCCGTGGAGAGGATGATAGACTCAAACTGCTGACCTTGTAGTTAGCAGCCCAACTTGTAATCCATCATGCCACCAGAGCTCCTTGTGAACACTGTGTTGTTGTTGTTGTTGTTAAGTGCTGTTAAGTGGATTCTGACTCATAGCGACCTTGTATAGGGTTTCCAAAGAGCAATCGGTAGATTTGAACTGTCAACTTTGCAGTTAGCAATCCAGTACTTATCCTATAGCACCGCATATGTTAATGTTATTTTAGTGTTTTGTGTGTTATTTGGTATGATTTTCTAGGTTCTTTTTTGGGTCTGGGAATGCTCAAAAATTGTTCCCATATAAATTAAACGAGCCTTCGCTTTAGGTCATTTCAACTTACCAAAGGTTTCGATTTTCAGATAGAAGGGGAAACCTGTTTAAAATATGAATTTTTGGTGTGTTATATATCAAATATAGTAAATACTCAAGCATACTTGGGAGTCTGTGTTCAAAATAGATTGATGGCATGTGTCCTCCCCACTTCTTTGTCACCTTGGCTGGGCCATAATTCTCAGTGGTTTGGCACTTATGTGATGACCCCTATAATGTGATCTGATGTGATAAACCAATAAGATGATTTAGGGTGGGATATCATAGTTGTTGTTGATAAGTGCTGTATAGTCAGTTCTGACTCATAATGACCCTGTATAGGGTTTCTGAGGCTGTACATCTTTGTGGAAGCAGAGAACCCCATCTTTCTCCCAATTCAGTGGAGAAGAGATTTCCAAGGGTGTGGCATACAACATCTGACAAGTGATAAAAGGAGAGAGATAAGAACAGAGAAAGAGGGATATACTACCACCAAGAAAGAAAAACCAGGAGTGGAGTGTGCTCCGCACTGTGCATGGAGAGCTCCAAGGAATACTGCCTGGGCTTACGGATGCTGAAAGGAGACAGGAACTTTCCCCAGAGCCAACAAACAGAAAACCGTCCCCTAGAGCCGGCTGAATTTGAACTTCTTGTTCCTAAACTGTGAGACTCCTGGGGCGGCTTTGTAGGGTCAGCACTGGATTGCGAACCACAAGGTTGGCAGTTCAAACCCACCAGCTGTTCCTCGGAAACCCAATACAGGGTTACTGTGAGCTGGAACCAACTCAACGGCACTAAACAACAAACTGTGAGAGACTAAGTCTCTTGTTGTTAAAACCATCCATTTGTGGCTTTCTGTTGCAACAGTGCTGGAGAAGTAAGAGAGTTAGGATAGCATGTGAGCAAAAGTTTTTTCTGAGATACTGTGTGGTGGTCAAATTCACAAGTTTTGGTATTTAGAAAGACCTGGGTTCAAATGATAATTTTCGCTGTGTGATCTTAGGTAAGTCACTAAGTTCTCTGAGCCTCAGTTTCTTAGTAAAATGATGACAATAATGAAACCCACTTACAGGGCTGACGTGAAGATAAGTGAGATGATTTATATAAAGAGTTTAACACTATAAACACATGATAAAACATTGTCATTGTCATAAATATCTGTTTAGTTTTCAGTTCTCTGAGGTGTGAGGAAGACAGCTGTTGCTGTCTCCTCCTCTGTCCATGAAAGGTCTCAGCTTGGTAGGAATGGCCTCTCTGTAATTGAGTTCTGTGAAGATAACTTCACTTTAATCCAAATAACCCAAGCCCTATCTACTTGGGTTGAAGATTCACATCACTCAATACCACACTGGTTTAATCATCTAGTCTAGTTCCCTCCATCCCAAAGTATCTTTCAATCCGTATAGGAGAAAAAAGGCAAAACAAAAGGATATGTAACATCATTGTTGTTATTGTTGTTGTTGTTGTGAAGTGTCGTCGAGTCGGTTCCGACCCATAGCGACCTTGTATAGTGTTTCCAAGGAGCAGTTGGTGAGCTTGAACTGCTGACCTTGCAGTTCAAACGGATTTGCAGTCTGACGTATTAACTCACAGCGCCATGTAACATCACTAGAACCAGATAAATGCAAAGTAAAATGGACACAAAGTGCCATTTTATACTCAGCCAACTGACAATGCCAAGGGTTGGCAAAGATGCTAGCACGAAAACTGTCATACGCTGATGAGAATGTAATTGGCACATCCTTTGTGTAAAACAGTTTGGCAACATTTAATAAGATTGAAGATGCTTATGCCCTGTGACTCAGCAATTCCACTGTCAAATTTGGAATACAGAAATCCTTCCACATATGCACAAGGAAATGTGTTGTTAGTTACTACTGAGTTGGTCCTTGACTCATGGTGCTTCCATGCACAAGAAAACAAAATGAAACTGTTCGGTCCTGTACCATCCTGTGATTGGTTGCAGCCAGACCATTGTGATCCATAGGGGTTTCATTAGCTGATTTTCAAAAGCAGATTGTCAGGACTTTCTTCCTAGTCCATCAGAGACTACAAGCTCTGTTGAAACCTGTTCAGCATCATAGCAACATGTAAACCTCCCATGCCAGATGGGGGGATAATTGTGTCTGAGGTGCACTGGCTGGAAATGGAACCTGGTTTCTCACACAGAAGGCAAGAATTCTATCACTGAGCCACTACTGCCTCCTTGCAGAGGAATATGTATACTTTAATGCCATTCATATGAAACTCAAAATATACATTCTTATGAAACTCAAAATATATTGTTTAGGGATATATGTATATGTAGTATGTTGTTCGGTTCCTTCAAGTCGGTTCCAACTCATAACAACTCAGTATAGGGTTTCTGCGACTGTGTATCTTTGTGGGAGCAGAAAGTCTCATCTTTCTCCCAAGGGTTGTTGGCTCGAACTGCTGACCCTGGGGTTCGCAGTCCAGTGCTTATTGTACAGAGTCACTGCACTTCAGCTATGTAGTATGTTGTTGTTGTTTAAGTGCCAGAGTGCTCCTTGGAGGCCAAGATGGCCAAACTTCATCTCTCATACTTCGGACATATTGTCAGGAGGGACCAGTCACTGGAGAAGGATATCATGCTTGGTAAGGTGGAGGGACAGAGAAAAAGAGGAAGACCCCCAACGAGATGGATTGGCCAAGTGGCAACATCAAAGGACTCAAGCGTGGCAACAGTAGTGAGGTTGGCCCAGGATCAGGCAGCATTTTGTTCTGCTGTGCATAAGGTCACTATGGGTTGGTGCCGATTCGATGGCACCTAACAACAACAACAACAATATCATATATATATATAATATATATGCACACATATATGGAATCCTGTTATGGCACTGTGAGGTAAAGCACTGGACCACAAGGTAGATTTGAACCACAAGGTGAGTGGTTCAAATTCACCAGCCGCTCCTCAGAAACCCTATATAGGGAACTGACTCCACAGCACTTAACAACAACAAATTCCATCTTCATATTGTCTCTGTGTATTTGTATATGGTATCAGTTGCTGTCTAGTCAATTCCAACTCATGGCGACCCCTTGTGTGTCAGAGTAGAACTGACTGTGTGTCAGGGTTTTCAATGGCTGATTTTTTGGAAGTAGATTGCCATGCCTTTCTTCTGCGGCATCTCCAGGTGAACTCAAACTTCTAGCATCTAAGCACATTAACTGTTTACATCATCTAGGCACTGCAATATTTGCTTATACATAGGGGGAAATGTCTGGAAGGGTGCACACCAAACTGCTAATAGAGATTACATCTGGGAAAAGGGATCGGGTAAGGGCCTGAGGGGAATTTCAACCTTTTGTTTTATATACTTCTCCTTAAGGGGTGAGGTGATGTCATAGTAGAATTTGGGGCAAGCCCTGGACATGTGTCAGGTTCCCATTCTCTGAACTGAACATATGCTAGAGCTTCCACTCTTACCTCTTGGTTGTTGCAAAATAGCTAAGAAATAACATCAAAATCTTTTCAAATTTTTTTTGTCACCCCAGCTCACCAACATGGACTAATTGGAACAATATGGCCTTTGTTTTTCTGAACTGGGTTTCAAGAAAAGCAGGACTTAAATCACTGCCAGTTATATTGTCTTGGCTTTTTTTTTTTTTTTTAAGTATTATGAAAATATTTCATAGTTGAAGAATTATTTCATGGTTGAAGAATTGTACTAAAGACACCAATATCCCCACCACCTAATATAAACTATGTATAAAATATTACAGTGTGGCACTGTAGGATAAGCACTGGACTGCTAATTGCAAGGTTGGTGGTTCAAACTCACCAGCTGCTCCTCAGAAACCCTATACAGGGTCACTATGAATTGGTGCTGACTCGATGACACTTAACAACAACAACATAATTGAAGTCACTTGAGTACTCCTTCCCAGTCCCAAATAAACTCTTCTCAGGATTTACTATTTTTAATTTCCTTTCATTTCTATATGCTTACTTTACTGGACTGCGAACCACTAAGTCAGCAGTTCAAACCCACACCTGCTCCTTGGAAACCCTATACAGGGTTGCTATGAGTCAGAATATATATGTATGTGTGTGTGTGTGTGTGTGTGTATATATATATATATATAGTTGTTGTTGTTGTTAAGTGCCGTTGAGTCGGTTCCAACCCATAGCGATCCTATACAGGGTCTCTGAGACTGTAACTCTTTATGGGAGCAGAAAGCCTCATCTTTCTCCGTGGAGCAGCTGGTAGGCTGGTAGTTTCGAACTGCTGACCTTGTGGTTCACAGCCCAATTCATAACCACTATACTACCAGAGCTCCTTGCATATATATATATATATTGCAATTGTTAAGTGCTTTCAAGTCTGTTCCAACCCATGATGGCCCTGTATAGGGTTTCCAAGGAACGGCTAGTGAGCTTAAACTGCCGACCTTGCAGTTCAAACCGACTTTGCAGTCCAGCGCATTAGCTCATATGGAACCCTGGTAGCATAGTGGTTACAAGTCAGGCTGCTAACCTCAAGGTCAGCAGTTCGAAACTACCAGCTGTTCTGTGGAAGAAAGATGAGGCTTTCTGCTCCATAAAGATTTACAGCCTTGGAAACTCTATTCAGGGCCGCTATGAGTCGGAACTGACTCCACGGCACACCACCACTATCATCACATACACACACATATATATGTATATATAGTCCTCATATGGCATTGTCGGTTAGTGAGCTGGACTGCAAAATCGGTTTAAACTGCAAGGTTGGTGGTTCAAACTCACCAACCACTCCTCAGAAACCCTATACAGGGACACTATGAGTTGGAACCAACTTGATGGCACTTAATAACAACAATAACATTTTATGTGCATCCTTCCAGATTCATCAACTCCTCTAAAAAATAAAAAAAAACTAGGCTACTGTTAGAACAAAGCTCAAATTCCTAAAAAGAAAAAAAGGCTGAACTTCCTGGGCAGATAGAGACTAGAGGATCCTCGAGACGATTGTCCTGAAATATGCTTTAAGTTTGGAACTGAATTCACTCCCAGAGTATCACCTTTCAGCCAAATAGACTGGCTCATAAAATAAAGAATACCACCCATGAGTATGGTGTTCCTTTTAAATAACCATATATATGAGACCAAACAGTCAATATTTAATTCTAAAACAAAGAGGAAAAGGTAAGCAGAGGAGGACAGGGAAGCTAGATTAATAGAAATAGAACAACCAGAGAGGAAAATATAAGAATGCTGACACATTGTGGAAAATGTAGCTAATGACACTGAACAATATAAGAGTCAAGAAAAAAGTATTGCTACCAGGATAGGGTTCCAGTTCATACATGCGTGAATTTACTCCGAACATGTTTAAATATGTTTAACATGATCTACAATCAGAGGATAGCTACAGACAAGCTCTCTCAGTGATATACTTGTCTTAGTCTCCTTGTTGTTATTTTTGTTAAGTGCTGTCGAGTTAGTTCCGACTCATAGTGACCCTGTATAGGGTTTCTGAGGAGCAGTTGGTGAACTTGAACCACTGACCTTGCAGTTAAAATTGACCTTGCAGTCCAGTGTATTAACCAACAATGACACACCAGGTGTCTTCCAAAAAAACAGTCCAGTCAAAACAGTGGCTTCTTAGGAAATCTGCTAAGCCACTTAAATTCAAGGCAGAGAGGACAGAACACGTTATTGCAATTGTTTTTTGGGATTCTCAAAAAACTTTCAGACTTTCTCGAAGGACAGAGGACAATAATGGGGGTCAGTAAGGTGGCACTGAGGAATTTTTTCCATCGCAACAATGCACCCACCCATTCTTCCGGAGCAGCAATTGTTGTCCGATGAGAATTTTATTGGGAAATCTAACTCCATCCACCTTACAGTCCTGATCTTGCCCTTTCAGACTTATTTTTCTTCCCCAAACTCAAAGATCATGTAAAAAGAACACTATTTGAGTCCCTCAAGTATGACAAAACTGCCGTTTTGACATGATGTAAATTGAAGAAAACAGAATTCTTTGTAAACATCACCTTCAAAGATTTATAGACCAAGGCCGTGCCCTGTGCGTGAGCAGCTGCAGAGGTGGTGGCAGCGACAGTCCCAGCCTGTTGCTTTACTTTTTGCTGTATGAACACAGTCATTATACCAAAGAGAAAGTCCAGAGAATTCAGAGGGCAAAGATGGCTTCAAAGAAACTGAGCTTGAGTCCACGAGACAGTCTGCCTGATTGTAAGTGAAAACTGCTCCACCAAAACCTGAACCCAAACCAAGAAAAACATCTGCTAAGAAAGAACCTGGAGCAAAGATTAGCAAAGGTGCAAAAGGGAAGAAGGAGGAAAAGCAGGAAGCTGGAAAGGAAGGCACAGAAAACTGAATCTATAGATAACAATGGAGAGTGAATTGTGAAAAATTGGGTTGGTTTTATGTACCTCTTAGGACAACTTTTAAAAGCTATTTTTATGAAGTATTTTGTAAATGCTAATTTTTTAGGATTCTACTAGTTGACATGTAAAAATATATAAGGATGGACATTTTGCCTTCTTAAAGGAATGCTTTTTGGAAATTTCCATCCTCAAGAGAAATAATAAATATCAATTTAATATTGGAAGCTGTATGTAAATTGAGTCAGCATTCCATGTACTTGCTTTAGAACTCTAGTCTTGTTTGTACTGTGGTGTTTTTGCTGTGTATATTTGAATTTTTCATGCAAATTTTCTAGGTTTTATATGATTTTGATGAAACATGGATAGTTGTGGCCACCTGCTGACTAACTGTGGTTTAAAATGAAAACTTCATTACCTGCAAAAAAATTAAAAATGTATAGACCAAGATAGAGAATATGCCAAGAAACAACAGCTCCACACTTTGATTTTTTGTTTAATAAAGGTTTCAGTGATTTTGTATCAATACTTTCTAACTTACCATCATATGTATGTTGTTGTTGTTGTTAAGTGCTGTCGAGTCAGTTCCGACCCATAGCAACCCTGTACAGGGTTTCCGAGGGTATAGAAGTTGTTAAATGAGAACCTAACTTGTTGTGCAGTTCTTCCTTGTTCCTGTACCCTCCTGGTCGACAGGGTGTATCCAGTCCTCACCCTCATCAAGCCAGCAGCCAGTAGCACCCCTTCCTGCACAGCCTCTGCCAGGGTTCAGGGGGCTGGCATAGTGCACCAACTTCTGGATGCACCTGAACCACCCGGCACTATGTTACACAAACAGTGAACAGAGAACTAACTGCGCTCACACTTCCTTCCAGTCTCTATTCCAGCCTGAGAATACACCAATATACAATCATCAACTAAATATAAGTTGTTGTTAAGTACCGTCAAGTAAATTCTAACTCATAGTGACCCTGTAGA
Source organism: Chrysochloris asiatica (assembly GCF_000296735.1). NCBI lineage: Eukaryota > Metazoa > Chordata > Mammalia > Afrosoricida > Chrysochloridae > Chrysochloris > Chrysochloris asiatica. Next base: position 340,459 of record NW_006408941.1, on the reverse strand, counting down.
GGGTTTCCAAGGAGCAGCTGGTGAGTTTGAACCAAAGACCTTACAGTTCAATCAGCCTTTCAGTCCAGTGCTTATCCTACAACACCACACAATATCACAATGTCTCAGAGACAACAATTTCAGCTTACACAAAGAAAAAAGCCAAAGTGCCTCAAACAAGTGACCAAAAAGAATCCTGAAAGCAGCTCAGGAAAAATGAAGTTACCTGCAAAGGAGAGCTAATAAGACTAAGTTCTGATTTTCATGCAGGCAAGAATGACGTATATAAAACTCTGAAAGAGAAATATTGCCAGCCAAGAATCCTATATCCAGCAAAACTATCCGTCAAACATGATGGTGAAATTAAGTCATCTTCAAACAAACAAATTAAAATAATTTGTAAAAACAAGATCAGCCTTACATAAAACACTAAAGGGAGTTCTTTGGACAGAGGAGCAACAACAGCAGACAACACCTACACTCAATCTATATATGTTGTTGTTGTTGTTGTTAAGTGCTGTTGAGTCAGTACCACGTCATAGCAACCCTGCATAGGATTTCCAAGGCTGTAAATCTTTGCAGGAGCAGACAAGCCTCATCTTTCTCCCATGGAGGGGCTGGTGGGCTCCAACCAGTGACCTTGTGATTCACAGTCCAGTGTTATTCTACCATCTGAAAAATAAAATAAACCTAATAAGATTGAAAGGAGAGAACCAGAGACACAGTTGCAACAACAACAAAAAACCCATGAAGTAAAAAGTGGAAATAATCCAGTTACAGAACTTCCAAATGAATAAGAAATCAAATAGATTCAAGACAAATTTATAAATAAAAATAAACCTAACTGCAACCCTAAAAACTAGACTAAGCCTTACTCCTAGACCTAACCTACCACTTTTAACACTAACTCTAGTGCTAATCTTAATGATAAATGAAGTCCTAGATCTAGCCAAGACCTAGCCATAATCCCAACCCTAACCCTCAGTTATTCCTATCCATCCATTCCCCCCAAAAGAAGGCAGGTTGTTGACATTGTGTTTGTGTGTCACACCTAAACAGTTCTAAGCTGTACATAATGGACCACAGCTTACTCTTAAAGGTCTGTACACGTCATTTCTATTGCATCCAGTCATCCATTCATTGTTGTTAAATGCTGTCGAGATGGTTCTGACTCATAGCATTCCTGTATAGTGTCCGAGGAGCAGCTGGTGTATTTGAACCACCAACCTTGTTGTTAGCAGTCCAGTGTTTATCCAACAGCACCAGAGCAGATATTTATTACTTGATGTGCACTTTTCTAGGCACAGAAACAAACAAGATGGGCAGCCTTGATCCCCCTGGAGCTTACATTCTGGCAGAGCATTCACACAGAACACACCTAAACGAGTAATATCATTTCAGGAGGTACTAAATAATACGATGAAAATAAAGTGGGGAGTTGGTTAGGGAAGGATACTATTTTTACTACTGCATAGAGATCACAGGATGGATTTATCACCATTTGAGAAGTGGGCTTTCAAACTTTTCTACCAGCTTCCTGGAGTAAGAAATACATCCTCTACTGTGATCCAGAACTTATATGGAGAAACATGCTGAAACACAAAACCAAAACATATATACACAACTTTTCATGAACAAAAAGTTTCACAAAATAATGATGATATACTAAAAATTTCCATTTGGTTGTATTTCATTTTTAAAAAGGAGGGGTGGGGTGGGGAGGATTATGACCTGTTATGTAACCCATCCTCTTTTGAGATTTATATAGATTGTTCATAATTCTCCCCTATGACAAACAATGCTGCTGTAGTGAGCTGCTTTATACTCATTTCATGACTATTTCTGACAACACGATCCCTGATTGTGTAACTGCCATTTACTTCAGATTCTGATTAACTACAGCCTGCATACTGGAAAACAGAATTCTAATCCAGGATCTGCAACCATCAGGATGTGTGAACCTCAGTTTCCCCATCACTAACCTGATGATCTCTACACCATGGAGTCTGTTCTAAGTTGAAAGCAAATGCCCCATCCCCTGACTCAAGATGGCTAAGCTTCTGCCCAAGACTTTCTACCCCTTGTCTGCTCCCAGATCCTTAGGGGCAGCCCTGGGAGGAGGTAAAAGGCAGGTCTGGGCAGGAGGACGCAGTGCAGGGCGGGGCAAGGGGAGGGCAGAGGAGGCTGGCTCCCTAGTAGGAAATGAGGCAGAATAGGAATAACATTTTACAAGCCTGACGCCCTCTTCTTCCTCCTCTGCCCTGGCCACCTTCCAGAATCTTCCACTCAACCTCCACCCCTTCCAGACAGCCTTCATTCCTCTTTCCCCTAGGTTGCAGCTAGCTGCAGTCCCCAGCCTGCGTGAGTCGGAAGCCCAAGTTGGACCAAGAATCTCAGCCCCAGGATGTTGACAATGTTACTACGCCTGCTCTCTCTGCTGCTTTTTCCCGGCTGGGCCCTTTGTAGCCAGGAAGCCTCAGATGGTGAGTTGGGGGCATGTCTCTTGCCTTCTGTTGGCTTGAGGAATCTTAGTCTATCTGGGTCCATGAGCGGGAATGGGAGCATTTATTCCAGAGGCTGTGCCTGCAGCTGGCTAGGTCTCTGTATGGGACAGCCAGGTTCCTGGAGGCTGGTTTGTGTTCCAAAGCTAAGGTAGGGAGATACCATTCAGTCCTTGAGGCTCAAGGGAAACATGACAAGTAGGAAAATGGGGAAGGGTCTGGTAGACAAGGTGAGGAAATCATCCTGGAGGAGAGGAGAGAGATGGATGAAGTGTGGAGAGGGAAAGATGAGGGTGATGGTGGATAGGGGTGAGTTTAAGGAAGATGGGAAGACTCACAAATGAGAAGAGGGATGGCGGGAATTAGGAGATCGTAGGGGAACTGATGGGCAATTTGGGAGAAAGACTGATATAGGTGAGGTCGAAGGGTATACTAGGAAAGATGAAGAAAGAATGCAGGGAGGATAAAACTGGGAAGAACTAAGTTAGGGAAGAACTAATGGAAGATCAGGCTGCCCGAAGTATCCTCACTTAAGTGGTGAAGGGAATTTTCTGTCTCAAATTGTAACCATACAGGGGCCTCCTTTCTCCTTTCTCACAATCCCTATAGCTTCAGCCTTCCCCTCAGAAAGGGAACAAATGATAAGCACTATTGAATGCATGCTTACTATGGTGAATGCACAGATTGATTCATTTAATCCCCACAAAGGTAGGAATACTATTACCTACCTTTTACAGAGGAGGAGACTGGGTTGCAGAGTAATTAAGAATCTTGTCTAGGGCTACCCACACAGACACACTTACCATCATCACCTGTAGGCTCGGAGCACAACTTCGCAAACGCAAACATGGACAAGATATATACACAGACTTGCAACCCAGACTCATTCTCTCCACACACATTCTGTGGGAACTAACGACCTGTCAGGCTATTTGCTAGTACAGGAGGCAGAAATAGCCAGGCATGGCTCCATAACTGGGAGGAACCCAGTGTAGCCTGTGTGTGTATGGGGTGGATGAAGGGGACAGTCACTTAGAATCCAGTGAGATACATACTCACACAACATGGTTTGACAATACTGAAACAGACCCACTGTGTCTGGGAGGGCAAAAGAAGGGGCATTAGGAAAATTTCTTCCAGGGGGAGAAAATTGAATTTGGTCTTGAAGTATGATTAAGAACATCTAATGGGCAGAAAAAGGCAGGCAGAGCAACCCTAACATTCTATTCACATGTCAGACAAAAGGTTGCATGACAAACCATGGGGACGAGATCAGAAGAGGCAGTTGGGGCCAAGTCACTGGTAGCCTTGAATGCTAGGCTGAAGACTTTGGATTTGATCCTGTAGATAAATATTCTATAGCATAGCTGTGGACCAGGAGCCCTGGTGGCATGGTGAGTTAAGCATTGGGCTGCTAACCAGAAGTTAATGGTTCGAACCACCAGCTGCTCCAAGGAAAGAAGATGAGACAGTCTGCTTCCTAAAGATTTGTTGCTGTTGTTGTTAAGTGTTGTAGAGTCAGTTTCAATTCATAAGTAAGGGTTTCTGAGGCTTTAAATCTTCTCAGGAACAGAAAGCCTTATCTTTCTCCCATGGAGTGACTGGTGGGTTTGAACTGCAGACCTTGTGGTTCACAGTCCAGTGCTTACCATATGGAACCACCACACTCCTACAGATTTACAGCCTTGGAACCCAGATAGACCATAGTTTTGTAGACATCTTGGTCAGCTGGCACAACATTGTCTATATAGTTTATGTTCTACATCCTAGTTTGGTAAGTAGCGTCTGGGGTCTCAGTTTCCAGTGTAGACTGGAGTTAATAACAGTAGCCACTGTATTAAACTATTGGGAGGAAAGCACAGTAATAATGTGTGTGTAGAGGATTGAACACAGTATCTGGGTCATAATAAGCATTTAATAGCTATTAGCTATTACTTTTGACAGGCAAAGGGGCACTAGAGGACTTTAAGCAGGAGAACGAGTTGAGTCACATGAATGTCCAATTAGAAGGGTTGAAACTGAAGGCAGTGGGATGAGGGAAAAGGTGAATACCCCAGTTCTGCAAAAGTAGATGGGTCCTGTGATAAGGCAGGGGCAACAGAATTAGAAAACAAAGAGCTGGAATTGGAATATTATTGTAGGTCAGGGTTTATTGACCAGCCAAAAATGAATGACTCCTTTATCCAGGCTGTATCATCCTAGGGCAAGTGACTTCTGTTAATCCGGCCTCAGTTTCCTCATCTGTAAACTGAGGATAATAATCTCTGTCCTGCCATTTGGCAGGGTTACTGAAAGAATCAAATCGGAGCAAGGGTGGGAGGGAAATTTGTAGTTTGTGAAGGGCCAGATTGTGGGCGTTGGGCCTAAGGGCAGGGGGTTATTATCTCCAGCTGGCTTCCCCGCTGCTCACTCCCACACTAGCTGCCAGCCAGGGCCCTAATACTCTGACTCTTACCCTCAGGCCTACCAAGCCTCCACATACTACAATTCGCCTACTTCCGTGACCCCTCTCACGTGTGGTACCGGGGCAACGCATCGCTCGGTGGGCATCTGACACACATGCTGGAAGGTCCAAGCACCAATGTCACGATCCTCCAGCTGCAGCCCTTGGAGGAGCCAGAGAGCTGGGTGCGCACAGAGCGAGGCCTGCAGCGCTACCTGCAAGATTTCTATGGCCTAGTGCTGCTGGTGCACAGGGAGCGCAGCTTGGCATGTGAGTGCCGACGCACTGGGGTGGGAACTGGAGCTGGCCCTGGGTGGGAGCCATGGACTGTGGGCCAGAGATGCTGGGAAACCTTGTGATGTCTTGTGGAGGAATTTGTCACTGTGGGCATGATCTGTGGGGCAGGGCTGCTCTAGGGAGCCCAGAAGTGTCTGGAGTAGATGTCTTAGCACTGAGCCCCAGCTGACAAAGTCCTTCCTCAGGCATAATCTCTGTGGGTAGTCCCTTGGCAGGAGGCCATCAACAGTAATCCTTACCCAATCTGATTTCCAAAAGTTCACTGAAGACTCCACAGCTCTCACCTCACAGTCCTTCAACTCCTTTCCCTCAAAGAACTGTTTCCCCTTCACATACACACACACACACTCCTCCAGCACCTCAACCCTCCAACTATTTCTCCTTGCAGAAACTGAGTTTTGCTGTAGCTCCCTGACCTTTTCTCATAATCCCCAACTCGTTTGCCTCAACGACTCCAAATTTCTTCTCCCTCTTTTCATACCTTTCAACTCCTTTATGTCACAGTCCCCATTTTTCTTCATAGTCCCTAACCCTTTTATTGGAGTCCTGGTGTGAGTTAATGCGCTGGACCACAAGGTCAGTTTGAACTGCAAAGTGGGCCATTCAAGCTTACTGGCTGCTCCTTGGAAACCCTTTACAGTGTTGCTCTGAGTGGGAAAAGACTTGATGGCACTTAACAACAACAACAACCCCTTCTTACAGCCTTCCTTTCTTGTCTTCTCAGAGTCCTCCAAACACTTCTCCTCACAATTCCCTAACCTAGACCCTCCACTCCTCACAGCCACTGGCTCTCACTCCACAAACCCCTCCTCCCTCTGTGATCAGACCCTGTACCTGGCACCCTCTCTGTTCTGTCCCTGACCCAGAATTCTCCCCACTCCCTATCCACAGTTCCTCTGGTAATCCGCTGCTTCCTGGGCTGTGAGCTGCCTCCTGAGGACTCAAAACCCCACGTCTTCTTTGAGGTGGCTGTGAATGGGAGCTCCTTTGCAAATTTCCAGCCAGAGACAGCCTCATGGATGGCAAAATCTGAGACACTCTCCAAAGTGGACACCTTCGCTCTGAAGGAGCTCAATACCCACAATCGTACTCGATATGAACTTCAGGAGTTCCTGCAAGAGACCTGTGTGCAGTATGTGCAGGAACATAGTGTGAAGAACATAAAAGGTATGATGGGGCAGGGCCATGGCTGAGTTTGGGGGAGGTGGCAGATTCTAGGCAAAAGGATGGAGACCTTGAGCAACAGAAGGCCCAGGGCTGAGTACTTGGGACAGAGCACAGCTTAAGACACTTGGTGAAAAGAAATGGGCAGAAATCCCTTGGGGTTTGACTCAAAGCTTGGACTCCTTGAGGGCATGTTCTTCAGGCTAATTCTCTGCATATTCTGCAGGGAGCCTAACTGGCCGCTCGTACACTCCGCTGGTCCTGGGCGTCTTGGTGGGCAGCTTCATCATCACCAGTGTTGCTGTGGGCATCTTCCTGTGCACAGGTGGACGGCGATGTTAATTACTCTCCAGCCCCCTCAGAGAAAGAGCTGGACTGATGGGGGCTGGCAAAGGACAGTCTCAGCTCACTGCAAAGCCAGCTACCCCATTTGGGTCACATTATCCAAGCAGGTTTGGAATAGAAGTTCCTTGTTTTCTCTCAGCGCTACTCACCAAAGGATTTGATGTTGGGGAGAGGCTACATGGGCAGAATATTTAATTTGCTAAGAACCCAAGAACTTGCATTTTTTGTTGAATTGGAATGAGAAGTGAATGTTTATCTATCTTTGTGGAAAACAAATGATGGAGTTGGGGCAAGAGAGTCTATGGCCCATCCTCCAAAAGTAGTCAGAATCATCTGAAGCATTCAAAACACAGCCACAAACCCCCAAATCAGCCATAACCAAAATAAATGAAATCTGATTCTTCCAGATGTGTCACACTTGTAAAAGAACACTAATGTAGCAGGGGTAATCAGAGAAATGGAAGCAGTGTAAAATCCAAGTAATATGGGAGAATGGAGCTACTAACCAATTAACTTATAATGTTAATAAATTCCTTACACATGCATAAAGCATTATTATTTTCACCACTCTGCAAAATTTATGGAGAAATAGTCTATACTTTTTTCTTTTACTTTCTCATACATATCCCACTCAACTCTTCGACCCATTGTGGTCTAACTTCCCTAGACACTGCTGCAAGGTAACCTTTAGTTATCATTCTTGTTTGCTGTGATCTGCAACTGCTAATTTTATGGACTAGAACTTTCTTTTTACTTTAGCTTTTGAAATACAATTCTTCTAATTTGTTTAATTGATCTTTACCATTCTTTTTCAATACGTTTCACTATGGCATTTTACTTAGTCCAGGCTGGAAATGTTGACTTCCTTAGGATTCTTTTTTTTTTTTTTTCTTTCCCTTTTTCCTCCATTAAACTACATCCTACCTGGGTGACCTATTCACTTCTGTCTTAAATTAATTTCATGCTATCCTCTGTATTGTTACATTACTTGTTCAGTATTCAAAGTCCTAGTGGGAGCATCCAAATGAACAAGTTTAGACCATGTTAACTTTGCCTTCAGAATCACACAGAAGAAGAAGTTTCAGTTGCTGGGCAACCAAAATAAACAAATAAACAAATGCTCCTATATCTGACACCATTGATTAATTTACTCACTCAGTAAATGTACACCTCCATGTACACAGCTTTATATTATTTACTTTGGAAGAACCAACAATGATTAAGACATGATCCTTTTCAAGAATTCATTGTTTACTTGGGAAGATAAAAATATACAAATATGAATGATACAAGGCATGATATTATAAGAACTGGAAGTTAAATATGCTGTTTTTATTTACTGTTACAGTTCTGCTTTATAGTTTTTGGATACTGCTTTATGGTTTTTGGAATTATTTAACTTGCATGATACCATTTAATAGTCATTGAGTCCTTTTAAAATAACGTAAAGTAAGGTATTCTCCTTACTTTATATTATTAGGAAACTGCTTAGAAAGAATAAGTGAAGAAAGTAAGAGCCACAGTCAGTATTCAAGCCCAGGTCGTCCTGTTCTCGGATTTATGCTTCTTTCTTTTACTAAAATGGAAGGAATCAGAGAAATCTGAAAAAGAAGGTAGGATTTACGGATGGGTAACATATGACCTAAGGAGCTCTGGTACGGTGTGATTACGAATAGGGCTGCTAACCTCAAGGTCAATAGTTCAAAACTATCAGCCGTTCCATGGGAGAAAGATAAGGCTTTCTGCTCCCGTAGAGATTTACAGCCTCAGAAACTCAGGTCACTATGATTTGGAACTGACTCCACAGTACTTAACAACAACAACATATGACCTACACAGATATGAAAGACAGAACAGGTGAAATAAAGATCCAGAGTTCAAATAAAGTAGATCAGATTTTAAGAAGCATAACTAGTTCAATGTGGTTGGAGAATGGTAGAAAATGAGATTAGAAAGGCTTCATTGTATTGGGCCTCTAAGGCATGGTGCAGGAGTTTGATCTTTAGCTGGTAAAGAGGTTGGTGGGCAGAAAGCTACTGCAGGCTTCTTTCCCATTTCAGATGTATTGTTACAAAGAAAATTCAGGTAGGTTGAGGCCCACTGAGCTCATTCCTAAGGTCCTAGCTTGGATATCCCCTAGATCAAGGTCAGACTAGGAGCTTGGATATCCCCTAGATCAAGGTCAGACTAGGTTTTATTCTTCAATTGGGGAGCCAAAGGGAAAGGATGAAATGGGAAGTCAGTCTGGAGAAGAATGGGATCTTGGAGAATGAGTCAGATATACTCAAGCTCTGAGATGTTACATTACTTCCTTTCCCCAATGAAAACTCTGCAGTAGTTCAGGTCTTCACCACCTATAACCTAGACTACTACAATCACATCTCAACATACCTTATTTTAGCTAGAATTCTCCTTAGAAGCAAGGATGGCAAGACTTTGTCTCACATACTTTGGGCATTTATTTGGAGAAGCCAGTCCCTGGAGAAGGACATCATATTTGGTTAAGTGGAGGGTCAGAGAAAAAGAGGAAGACCCTCAACAAGATGGATTAAAACAGAGGCTTCAACAGTAGTCTCAAGCATAGCAATGATTGTGAGGACAAGGCAGTGTTTCACTCTGTTGTACGTAGGGTCACTGTGAATTGGAACCGCTCTGACTCAATGGCACCTACCAGCACAACAGTCTCTTCACATATTGTCATCAGATGCTCATTATAACGCATACCAGTCTTCTGCACAGAATTCTTTAAGTCTTCCATTCTCCATAGGATAAAATCCAAACTCTTCAGTATGGAGTTCAAGACACTTCACAGTCCAGCACCAGCTTGTCTTTGGTGCTCTGACCTCCTTCTAGCTCCTTCAAAACACTCTTACTTTCCCAAACATACCTTGTTCTTTCTAGTAATATTCCCTTTCATATCATATTCTTTATATTTGTATTGAAGCCTAGCTCAGATGCCATCTCCTCGGTGAAGTCATCCAGGATACATAATTATTTTTCTCTTCCTCTGTGTTCCCAAAGCATGTAGTAAAGTCCTTATTATAATACCATTACCCTCTAATAATTTGTGGCTTCTCTACTGGAATGAGTTTTCCAAAGGACAGAACTAGTGTCACCTAGCCCAGGACTGATAAGAAGTAGCAACTCAATACTAATGGAATGAATGAGTTGTAGTTTTGATTCTACCAACATCTAACTGTGTGACCTTGTGTAAGTCACTATACCCCAAAGATTCTTCATTCTCATCTAGAAAATGGAAATAAAAATGTGTGCCCTCCTTACTTCATATTATTACTGTTAGGATAACATAGTGTAATGGATATTAAAGCAATTTATAAACTGTAAAACATTATACATATGCAAGGGATGATTATTGTTACTTAACAGCAATAGCTCAAAAAAAGCAGTAACTCTAGAATAGATTCTAATAAGATACATATTTGAGAAAATAAATAATATAGCTAGAAATAATTAAAAGAAATGAAATGGTCACTAGAAACCATCCCTTCATGCAAAATCAGGTAGTAAAGGAGCAACAAAGGAACAAAAGAAATATTAGACATACAGAAAACCAAAAGTGAAATAGTAGGTGTAAATCCAAATACTTAATTAGTAATATTAAATGTCAGTGAATTAAACAATTAAATCAAAAGGTAGAGATTATCAGATTGGATTAAAAAACAACAATAACAAAATATAACTTTATGGTGTCTATTTGTTGTTGTTGTTGTTGTTGTTGTTAAGTGCCATTGAGTTGGTACCCACCCATAGAGACCTGGGATGTACATTTTAGATTCAAATAGACAAATAAGTTGAAAATAAAATGGATGGAAAAGAGCAATCATAAGAAAAATATAGTGACTATAAAACAACAGACAAAATATATTTCAACACAAAAAAAAGTGAAGAGAGATAATAAAAGACATTTTATAACGATAAAAGGGTCAGTCCATCAGGGAGATGTAACAATTATACATTTATATTCACCTAACAATGGAACCCAGCAACCCGGTGTGGCGCTAACCAGTAGGATAAATACTGGACTGCTAACCACAAGGTCGTCAGTTCAAACCCATGAGCTGCTCCTTAAAAACCCTCTGCAGGATTGCTATGAGTTAAAAATGATAGCACTTAACAACAACAAAAACAGTAATGGAACCCAAGAAGTATAAAAAGTAAAAGCTGACAAAACTGATGTGAGAAATACACAGTTTAACAATAATTTCTGGAGACTGTTCCCATTTTCAAGAATGGCAGACTATCAATAACATCATAGAAGACTTAATTCTATAAACCTAACACACATCTTTGGAACACACCATCCAACAACTGCAGAATGCCTATTCATTGCAAGCATATATGGACAATTTTCAAGGATAAACCATGAAACAAGTCTCAATAAATAAATGAAAAATATTGAAGCCATTTGAAGTATGCTTTTTGATCACAATCGAATAAAATTAGAAATAATAGAAGGAACTTTAGGAAATTCATAAATACATGTCCAAAGGACACATTCCTCATACATATAATGGACATGGGGACACAGTCGCAGATGTCTCCCAGATATAACCAAAACAGCCTGCAGATTGATTTACTGAGTTTAAAGGCTTAGGACCATAGGTTTGTGGGACATCTTAGTCATATGACACAACATGGTCTATAAAGTTATGTTCTACATTCTAATTTGTAAGTAGTGCCTGGGAATCTTAAAAATTTGAGAGCAGTTATCTAATATACAACTATTGGTCTCACTTGTCTGGAGCAAAAGAGAAAGGTGGAAACCAAAGACTCAATGAATAAACCAGTCTCCAGGACCTATTGCTTGCACAAACCACAGCCATCCAGAGACTGGAAGAATTAGATGATGCCAGCAACCATTACCAACCATTCTGACCAGAGCCACAATAGATGGTCCCAGATAGAACGGAAGAAAATTGTAGAATAAAACTCAAAATCTTAAAAAATAAGGTCAGTAAATAAATAATAAATAAAGCCAGATGTACTGGTGTTATGCCCAGAATTCGGAGTCCCCAAAGACCACCCAGGAGCCGTGTACCGATGCAAATACATAAGGGTTGTTTATTCAAGCT
>NW_006408941.1:327359-328537 GCF_000296735.1 Chrysochloris asiatica | reverse complement strand
ACACTCCCACCAGAAAGGACAAGCAGCCCAGCCTGGAACAGCCAGACCGACAGAATATACATTTTCAAAGAAAGATAATCAGGAAAAACCCAAAACAAATAGCAATACGGCTGGTTACTACAAGAATAAGCAAGCTGTTTGCCAGGAAGCCATCAAGGCAAGCCATCAAGGCAAGCAAACAAACCCCTCTCTAAGACTGAAACTCAAAGGGAACACATGAGCAGCCATGTAAGCTTACTAGTGACCACATTGGTGAGTGGAAGAGGGAGAAAGGCAGCAATGAAGAAATGGGCTGAGTTCAACCACGGTCCATAGACTCCCATTGACCTGGAGATGAGAGAGAGCAGAGGAAGGGCTGGTTGGTCCAAAGTGTGGTGAGGTTTGAGGACACATGAGCCCATGGACAAGGACATAGCCACAGAGGGCTAGAGCTGACAGTGAACCACAGCTGATATGAGGTGCGGGGAGATGCACAAGAACACCCAAACTTCCAGATAGTACCCATTTGAACTAGCTTCAAGTACCCATTTGATAATCAGAACTCAACTAGAGGAAGATAAAAGAACAACAGCAACAACAATTTTTGATAAAGGAAACAAGGGTAAATTGCTACAATTTGATGAACTTGACCTATACTCATGGAGGTATAACTAAATACCAATGGAGAGGGAAGGAGTCTTCACATCAAGTATCAATGCTATCCCCTCTGTACACAGGGTAGATAGAATGGGCAACTTAGACACTGGCTACCTAAAATGAGGGGGCGATAAAGGCACGAAGTGACTGGCTTACAAGGTTTCAAGAGGGAATTTAGTTTAAGAGTGTGTGAGAAAGAAAGAGTCCCCACTGCATAGTTTTCATCTTGTCTAGTTGGGTTTGGTTAAAAGAGATGGGGGATAAGATTCTTATGATTCAATAGTAATATATATCATGACTAATTGTGTCTGTCACTATTGTAAAGGTAGAAGTTTTGTAACAAAAATGGGGCAATAGTTAATCTTACAGTCCAGAAACAAAGGACCCTAGGACCATCAAGGGAGATGAGCACAAGTGGAATGCAAGACCTTAGCCAGAGAAGCAGCGACACCAGAGATGGAGGCAGAGAAGGGGATATGAAAAGAGGGAGCAGCTGAGGACTCTAGATTCATGGGAAGAGAGGGACTAAGAGCTGGCGGCCA
>NW_006408941.1:323697-327149 GCF_000296735.1 Chrysochloris asiatica | reverse complement strand
AATAATCTTGATTTTAAAACTAACTCTCCCACAACAAAGAAACATGGAACCTAGGGAGGAAGTGTGGAGAGTGTTGTTATATTGAAGTGATTGCAACTAATGTCACAAAACAAAATTGTATACATTGTTGAATGGTAAAGTAATTTGCTTTATAAACGTTCATCCAAACCACAACAAAATGACTTTTTAAAAACTTTCCACAAAGAAAATGCCAGGCCCAAATGACTTTAGTAGTGAATTCAACCAAACATTTAAAGAATCAATACCAATCAACTGGAAGATGAAAACAATGGAATAACTAACTCTGAGGGAAAAGGTATGATCGATATTTCTCAGACGTTTCTACAAGGGAAAAGAGGGACTGAGAAGTTAATTTGTTTATACTTATACATGTGAATATTTGCTCACAGTTATGGGGCAACAGTAGTGAGATTGGCCCAAGATCGGACTGTGTTTCGTTCTGCTGTGCATAAGTCGGTACTGACTCGATGGCACCTAACAACAACATGTAGCTATGTTGTTAAACAACATAAAACATTGCTATACACATGGACCAATACAGAGAAATCAAATTGATTACATCTATGGAAAAATATGGTGGATGCAAAAAGATGATATTATCCACCAAAACCAGGCTGGGGGCAGACTGTAGAACAGACCATTATATGTAAGTTTAGGCTGAAGCTAAAAAAATTAAAATAAGTCCATGAGAGCCAAAATTTGACCATGAACATATCGCACCTGAATTTAGAGTTCATCTGAAGAACAGATTTGATGAATGAAATACTAATAACCAAAGACCCTAAGAGCTGTGGTGTGACATCAAGACTATCAGACACATAGAAATCAAGAGGTTATCAGGAAAATAAGAAAGAAGAAATGAGGAGGTGAAAGAGTTGAACAGAAAATTTCAAAGAACAGCTCGAGAAGATAAAGTCAAATATTATAATGAAATGTGTGAAAACATGAAGTTAGAAAATCAAAGGGAAGAGTATGCTAAGCATTTCTCAAGCTGAAAGAACTGAATTAAAAATTCAAGCACTGACTTCAACTACTGAAGGATTCTATGGGCAAAATATTGCTGTTGTTGTTAAGTGCCGTTGAGTGGGTTCTGACCCATAGACACCCTGTATAAGGTTTCTGAGGAGCGGCTGGTGAACTTGAACTGCCGACCTTGCAGTTCAAACGACTTTACAGTCTGGCGCATTAATCCACAGCACCACACCAGGACTCTATTGTTGTTATTGTTATGTGCCGTGGAGTCGATTCCGACTCATAGTGACCCTGCATAGGGTTTCCAAGGCTGTAAATCTTTACAGGAGCAGAAAGACCATCTTTTTCCTGTGGGATAGCTGGTAGTTTCGAACTGCTAGCCCAATTCATAACCACTATGCTACCAGAGCTCCTTAAATGCAAATCAAAACAATAATGAGATATCATTTCACCCCAGCATTAATAGCAAGGTTAAAAAAAAAAAAAAGAAAGAAAGAAATAACAAATGCTGGTGAGGGTGTGCAGGGACTGGGATGTTCCTTCACTGCTGGTGGGACTGTGAAATGGTGCAACCATTGTGGAAAACAGTATGGTACTTCCTCAAAAAGTTGGAAATAGGGGACTTCCAGAAAGATGGCAGCCAAGGCAGATGCACTACACGGACCCTCTATAACAGATATGAGAGACAAAATAAAAGACAGAGATGAAAATTCTGGCATACTGAACTTTAGAAAAATGGTTAGAAAGATGGATGGAGTGCTTGCTGGGAGGAGAGGCTGCCTAGTGAATGATTGCCAGATGTATCTGAACCATCTATGAGCAGCTTTTGCAGCAGAAGGAGACAGACAGAGCAGATTCGCTTAGGTGATGGTAAAGGTGTGATTTCTTCTTTACAGTTGTGACAATCGCAATTAGTCATAATAATTACTCACTATTGAATCAAAATAATCCAATCATCATACTCCCCAACCCTTCACCAGACCCATCTAGATAAGAGGAGAGCTCTTCAGTGGAGATTCTACCTTACCCCCCTCGTTCTGAAACTAAGCACACTCTTGAAAACTTGTAAGTCAGTCACTTCATGCCTTTACAGCCCCCCATTTTTGGTAACCAATATCTAACTTGACTCATTTTTTTTTTTAAAGTTTTTATTGTGAATTGAGTGATAGTTGACATGGGGGACCATCAGTTCATTTCATTGCAATGATTACAATCCCCTGCATGTTTCATCATTCAACAGTATTGCTTCTATTCCCTCTGTTTTGTTTTGTTTTTGTTTTTTTTTGGATGTGCACCAAAACACTCAGGAATATACAATCATTCAAACAGCCAAAGGGCACACCCTGCCCCCTGGCCACCAGCTCACATCCTCTCTCCCTCCATGAGTCTAGAATCCTCAGCTGCTCTGTCTCTCCATGTCATCATTTCTGCCTCCATCTCTGGCATTGCTGCTTCTCTAGGTAGGGTCCCACACTATGATCCCACTCTTCTCCCTTGATGGTCCCAGAGTCCTCCACTCCAGGACTGTAAGATCAACCACTCATCACTTTTTGTGTAGCCTCATTCTTGTTCCATACTCTCCAAAGTCAGGATTTCTACATATCTCCCCAAAATAGATTAAATTCTGCAGTGCAGATATGTTTTATTGATTACTTAATGGGAAGTCTGAGAAGGTTCATCATACCCCACACAGGAGGAACTTTATCAAAATTCCTTTCAGACATTTCTGTTCCTTTCCCCAAATTTCCTCTCCCTAGTTATCAATTCATCTCTTTCTTCTCACAACATATCAACTTCTTCCCTCCAAAACAAAAATCAAAAGCCTTAATTTTTAAACCTGATATTTTTCAGTATGGCTACTCTTCTCTAAAGATGAAACAATGCTGTTTTGAATTGCTTTAAGCATATCTCTTGGTGTCTCATTTCATAGAGCTACATGTAAAGATTAGATTTGGTCTGTGGAACTCCAAAGAACAAATTAATGAGAGGAAGTCATAGGGAAATAAATGTCAGTTCAGTATAATTTTCTAATAGAGTATGGAACTGGCTGCTTCACAAAGCAGTCAACTTCCAATCACTGGAAGTATGTCAAACCGAAAGGCAAGCAAACAAACAAAAACACTGTCGTTAAGTCAATTCCAATTCAAAGAAACCCTATATAGGGTTCTTGAGACTATAAATCTTTATCAGAGCAGACAGCCTCATCGTTCTCCCTCAGAGTGGCTGGTGGGTTTGAACTACTGACCCTGAGGTTAACAGTCCAGTACTTATCATACAGCATCTCCAGGGCTCCTTGAAAGCATACCAAGTTTGTCAAATTCAAGTTCCGCCTGATAAAATCATATGTGCCTGTCCTACAGATTTGTATGTGTATCTGTGTGTTCCTTCATCTCTCATACTTTGGACACATTGTCCAGAGAGAACAGTCGCTGGAGAAGGATGTCATGCTGGGTAAGGTG
>NW_006408941.1:322403-323597 GCF_000296735.1 Chrysochloris asiatica | reverse complement strand
GTGAGGTTGGCCCAGGATCAGACATTGTTTTGTTCTGCTGTGCATGGGGTCGCTATGAGTCGGTTCTGACTCGATGGCACCTGACAACAACAACAACTGTGTGTTCCCAGGTTTATTGAAAATATTATAGTATAGCAGAAAGACTTCAAACATGATGTTTTGAAAATCATCCCATCTGTGGCTTGAATGATCTGAGGGTTGAAAAGACTACCAAAGGTAGTCCAAGAGCTTCAGCCTTTCCTTAGTGTCAGGATCTGCTTCAATGACATCCTGATCCAGGGCTGAGACCTCAGAAACATAATGATCTCTCCTTTCTCTCTCCTCCTCCTCCAACTTGATGGAGATACCGCTCATGGGGCCTTTCTGAATTCACTTCATCAGATGTGTGACATCGTCCCCTATCTCACACATGTGCTTGTTGGTGTGGAAGTTGTTGCTTAGGTGCATAGTATTCTCAAAGATGACCTGGACTACCTTCTTCAAGGTTTTAGCTTAAACACTACCTATGTTGACGGGTCCCTGGTAAAAGAGAGCCTTGCAGATTTTTTGGAGTCCTGGTGTGGTGCTATAGGATAAGTCTTCAACTACAATGTCAGTTTGAACTGCAAGGTCGATGATTCAAACCTACCAGTCGCTCCTTGGAAATCCTATACAGGGCTACTATGAGTTGGAATCAACTTGATGTCACTAAACAATAACAACAACAGATTTTTTTCATACAGTTATCCTATTCCCCCAGATCTTTTCTTTTCTAGATCTCTACTTCCTTCAAGAGTTCCTTGTGTAATATGCATTTTCAGTATCCTCATACTGTTCTTCTGGACATGTCACAATTTGTTGATTTATTCATTCATTCAACATATAATTTACTGAGTGCCTAATATGTTTGAGACACTATGTTAAGAGCTGGTCCTCATAGAATTTACTGTCAACTGGGAAGAAGCAGACAATAAACAAATAAATATGTAGTATATTAGAGTCCTGGTGTGACCTGGACTGCTAACCAAAAGGTTGGTGGAAGCCACTACTGGAAACCTTATACATGGTCACTATGAGGTGGAACTGACTCAATGGCACTTAACAACAACAACAAATATTCAAGAGAAGTATAACTTGAAATAAAAATTTATAACATGGATTAGGAGGGTTTCAATGTATATAGACATAATATAGAGTACAACTATAACATAAAGA
>NW_006408941.1:321196-322303 GCF_000296735.1 Chrysochloris asiatica | reverse complement strand
AAAATCAGTTTGGACCTTACACTGGCCAATTAGATATCTGGGGAAACTTCAAACCTATCACCTTGAGATATTCTTTAAACTTTGAACTGAAATTGCTCATGGAGGTCACCTTTCAACTCAATAACAGATTGGCTTATAAAATAAATAATATCATCTGATATATATATATATCAGAGCTCTGATGTGGGCTGTATGATAAACACTGAACCAAAAGGATAACAGCAAGGTCAGTGGTTCAAACTCACCAGCTATTCCTCAGGAAACCCTATGCAGGGTCTCTATGAGTTGGAACTGATTTGATGACACTTTACAACAACTATATATATATATTATAGTTCAAACCCACCAGCTGCTCCTTGGAAACGCTATACAGGGTCTCTATGAGTTAGAACCAACTCGATGACACTTAGCAACAGCAATAACATACTCCCAAATATTATATATATTTACTCTAAAAAAAGTTAACATTTACTCTAAAACAAAGAAGAGAAGGTCAGGAGGGGCAAGGTAGCATGAATAATGGAAATGGAACAAATGGAACAAAAATAATGAAAATGTTGATACAATATGGAAAATGTAACCAGTGCCACTGAACAATATGTATAGAAATTGTTAAATGGGAACATGATTTACTGTGCAAACTTTCACCAAAAACTCAGTAGTATATAGTTTTAAAAAGAACACACCCCTACAAAACTAATGGATCAAAAAATAAATAACAAATGAAATTAGAAAATATTTTGGGATGAATGAAAATTAAAATACAACATACAGAAAATTATAAGATGTAACTAAAGTAGTGTTTAGCAGTTGGAAATAGAAATACCCTATGATCCAACAGTCCCTCTACTTGGTATATATCCTTAAGAAATAAGAGCCCCCACCTCCTCCACACACAGAGTAGACAAGGATGGGCAACTTGGACATTGGCTACCCAAAATTGGGGGGCTACAAAGGCAAGAAGTGACTGGCTTACTAGCTTTCAAGAGGGAGCCTAGATCCAGAGGGCAAGGAGGAAGGTAGAATCACCACTGAGTAGTATCCAATCTGTCTGGGCAGGGCTGATGAAAGGAGATGAGGACAGGTCTCTTGTGAGACAATAGTGAA
>NW_006408941.1:319701-320996 GCF_000296735.1 Chrysochloris asiatica | reverse complement strand
TGGTGAGGTTGGCCCAGGATCGAACATTGTTTCGTTCTGCTGTGCATGGAGTCGCTATGAGTCGGTTCCGACTCGATGGCACCTGACAACAACAACATAACATAAAGAAGGAGGATAAAGTGACCTATATAGTTGGAAGGTTCCAATGTTATCCATGAAGTGGTAAAATAAAAAGTTAATAAATATCATATAACCCCTAGAGCAAAACCTAAAAATATTATACAACTATTTATAGCCAAAGATCAAATAGATAACAGAGAAACAAAAAACAGGAGACAAACAGAAAAATAATAAAATGGTAAAAAGAAAACCTTACCTTAAATGTAAAATGTCTACATTATCTTAACTGTAAAAAAAGGTCTAAATACATCAATTAAAAGATAAAGGTTGTCAGATTGCGGGGCTTGGGATAGAGGAAAACAAGACTCAACTCTATGTTATCTGCAAGGAACCTACCCTAAATATAAAGATTAAATAGAAAGGTAGACAAATAGATAATACAGACATCATATCATATGATTCACCAAGAAGATGGAACACTCTTAACTATAGTATGCAACTAATAACAGATATCTAAAATGCATGAAACAAAAACTAATAGAACTAAAAGAAGATGTGGATAAGTCCACACTTATAATTGGAGACTTCAGTACTCCTCTCTCAGTAATTGTTAAAAAGTTCACAGAAAATTATAAAAGTTATTTAAGACCTGAATAACACTAGAAACCAACTTGATATTATCAAAAGTTTTATAACATTTTACCCAAGGCACAGATGTATACCAAAACAGACCATGTTTTGTGCCATAAAATAAAAATTGTTGTTGTTGTTAAGTGCCATAGAGTTAAGTTCCCACCCATAGCGACCCTGTATAGGGTTTCCAAAGACCACCTGGTGAGCTTGAACCGCCAACCTTGCAGTTCAAACTGACTTTGCAGTCCAGCGCATTAATCCACAGCACCACACCAGGACTCCAAAACAAAAGTTAAGAATTTTAAATAAACCCACACAACGTATGTTTTCTGACTGTAACAAAATTAAATTAGCAATCAATAAGCGACAATTCCCAAATACTTGTAAATGATCAACAACTTCTAAATAAGCCATGGATTAAAGAGGAAGTTTTAAGGGAAAATAGAAAATATTTTGAACTGACTATTTGAAAATGAAAATGCAAGATATCAAAATTTACGTGGTGCAGCGTAGCGTAGTGGTTACGAATCGGGCTGCGAACCTTAAGGTCAGCGGTTCGAAACTACCAGCCGCTCCGCGGGAGAAAGATGAGGCTTTCTACT
>NW_006408941.1:318002-318454 GCF_000296735.1 Chrysochloris asiatica | reverse complement strand
CGGCCATCTTGGGTGAGACAGAACACGGGAAGGATCAGAGCAGCCATGGACTGACACCTGACAGAACTGTGGAGATAAAGGTGTGGACATTATTTTGTTTTATTTTTTGTATCTGTTCATCAGTCTCTCACTGTCTGCACACCTCCATTCTATTGACTAGAAGGGGTGCCTGAATGAGTGGACACCCCACTCCCAGAGGGTTCTACTAAGCAAGTGCACAAATCTCCTCAAAATTTAATGGAACAGTTGCCACTTAAAGCCAAACCACAATGCAAAATGGCCACAGCTGGCCCTGAACTGTTTATCACTAGGAAAAAGGTCTGAACAAGGGTTGTGGAGCAGAACAGGCAGACTAAAGAGGAAACAGGCTGACAACCAGGGAGCAGGCTTGCAGGATATACCACTTGGTTGGTTAATGATGCTTAGAGGGGATTGTAACCATGGCAATGAAA
>NW_006408941.1:314613-317902 GCF_000296735.1 Chrysochloris asiatica | reverse complement strand
TTTCTACTCCCGTAAAGATTTACACCCTCGGAAACCCTGTACAGGGTCGCTATGGGTCGGAACCGACTCGACGGCACTTAACAACAACAACAACAGCCAAAGTGTAAAGTGAGTATAAGAAAATTCATAGCTTTAACTATTTGTATTAGAAAAAAGGAAAAGTCTAAAAAAATAAGAGAAGCTTCCACCTTAAAAAACAAGAAAAACAAGACCAAATTAAACTTAAAGCAAGTAAAAGGAAACAAGTTACAAGAGCACAAGTCAACAAAATTGAAATTTTTGTCAAATTAGAAAACAATAATGAAAAATCAATTAAATGAAAAGCTGATTCTTTGTAAACATCAATAAAATTGATAAACTTCTAGCCACAATGACTAAGAAAAAAAGAAAATATAAATTGCTTATATCAGTAATGAAAGAGGGGATATTACTACAAGAACTTCTAACATTGAAAGGATAATAAGTAAATACTATAAATAACTCTATGCCAGTAAATTTGTCAACTTAGATGAAATAGACCAATTTCTTGAATGATATAAGCTATCTAAAGTCACTCATGAAGAAGCTGATAACATGAATAGTCCTATATCAATTATAGAAATTGAATTACTAGATTAAAAGCTTTCGTGATGAAAACTCCAGTCCTAAATATTTCATTGTAAAATCTCACCAAACATTTAAGGAATAAATAGTGCCAGCTCTACACAAACTTCAGAAAATATAAAAGGATTGAGACACCTTTTATGAAGCTGACATTATCCTAATACCATAATAAGAATATCATTAATATCACATACAAGTAAAATTTTGCTAAAGGTAATTTAAAAAATGGCTTTAGTACATTGACAGGGAACTGCCAGAGGTTCAAGCTGAATTCAGATAAGGAATGGAACCAGGGAAATCACTGATGATATCAGATGGATCTTGCCTGAAAACAGAAAATACCAGAAAGATGTTTACCTGCAGTTTATTGGCTATGCAAAGGCTTTCTAATGTATGGATCATGACAAGCTATAAGCAACATTATGGAAAATGAGTATTCCAGAACACTTAATTGTGCTCATGTGGAACATGCACATAAACCAAGAGGAGTTCTTCAAACAGAACAAGGGACACTGAATAATTTTAAATCAGGAACGGTGTGCACCAGGGTTGTATCCTTCACCATACTTATTCAATCTGTATGTTGACAAATTTGAGAAGTTGGATTATATGAAGAAACACATGGTATCAGGATTGGAGGAAAACTCATTAACAACCTGTGATATGCAGATGATACAACCTTGCTTGCTGAAGAGGACTTAAAATACTGATGAAGATCAAAGACCACAGCCTTTGTTTTGGTATGGGTTGCACCTGAATGTGCAAAACAAAAATCCTCACAACTGGACCAGTAAATAACATCATGATAAATGGAAAAAAGATTTAAGTTGTCAAAGACTTCACTTTGCTTGGATCTACTATCAACACTCATGGAAGCAACGGTCAAAAAATTAAATGACATATTGCATTAGGAAAATCTGCTGCACAAAAACTCTTTAAAGTGTTCAAGAGCAAAGATGTTTGAGGACTAAGGTGCACCTGACCCAAGCCATGGTATTATTTTCAATAAATATGCATGTGAAAGTTGAACAGTGAATAAGGAAGAATGTAGAATTGATGCATTGAGTTATGGTGTTAGAGAAGAATATTGAAAGTACCATGGGCTGCCAGAAGAACAAGCAATTCTGTGTCAGAAGAAGTACAACCAGAAAGCACCTTAGAAACCAAGATGGCCACATCTCTCATACTTCAGATATATTCTCAGAAAGGACCAGTCCCTGGAGTAAAACATCATGGCTGGTAAAGTGGAGGGACAGCGAAAAAGAGGGCCATCCTCAATGAGATGGATTGGCATAGTGGCAGCAGCAATAGGCTCAAGCGTGGCAAAGATTGTGAGCTTAGTGCAGGACTGGGCAGTGTTTTGTTCTGTTGTGCATAAGGTCACTGCAAAGAAGTAACATAAAGGGATTTAAGGAGGAATGGTAAATGTTCTGTATTTTGCTTGTGGTGGTAATTATACAGCTCTACATTTGTCCAAACCCACAGTACTGGACAACAGTAAAAATGAATTTTTCTGAATGTAAATTACAACTAAACTAACTTGACAGCGCCTACCAACAAGAGTAAGAAGAAAAAGACATTACAAGACAAGAACATTACAGACCAATATCCTGCATAGACATAGACCCCAAATCTTCAACAAAATATTAGCAAATGGAATCCAGAAACATAAAAAGAATAATACAAGTGGAGCGTATTTGGAAAGCAAAGTTGGCACAACATTAAAAGGTCAATTAATGCGATCCCCAAGACTATGGTCCTTAGATTCCATTTATGCTTGGAACTGAACTGAATTAATCCCCAAGACTCGAATTTCATCCAAACAATAGATATGCCTATAAGGCGAAGAATAAACCAGAGGTACATTCTCCGTAAAACAGTCAACTATACCAGATCAAAAGAGAAGCATTTGCCCAGGGATTAAGCTCAGAAGGCAGCAAAGGATAGAAAAGAAAGATGAATGGAACAGGAAAACTCAGGGAGGAAGTGGGAAGAGTGCTGTTACTTTATGGGAATTGCAATCTATGTCACAAAGCAAAATGTATATGAATTGTTGAATGGAAAACCAGTTTGCTCTGTAAACTTTCGTCCAAATCATAATAAAGTTGTTGTTTTTAAAAAATCTCTATTATAACATGATTTGTGACCCAAATAAGGTACTCTTAATTATTAAGATGTGGATATAAATCTGTCACTGAGTTTTTGCCATTTTCAATGTCTGGTCAGTAGGCAGAAAGAAATTATCAGTTGCCTCTGCACTTAATTCAATATCTGAAAATTACATGCTTTCCTAGTTTAGATATACCTGTCTCTGTAACTCAACAGAGCATTTTAACTACACCAGGACTACTAATTAAAAAAATAGATGATATATATTATAAGGAGTATACTCGTATAATATGTTATTCTATTTGATGTACAAATTTGCTTCTATTCTCAATTCAGATAAAAGAATACAGTAAAAAGCTATAGTGTAAAAATCAATGAATATAATTCATAATATTAACAGACTAAAGAGACGAAAACCTCAGGATCTTCTCAATCGATACAGAAAATGCATTTGCCAAAACTCAACATCATTCACGGTAACATTTCCCAACAACTAGGAATAGAAAGAATTTTCTTTAATGAAATCAAAACCAAACTAAATCCATTGCCATGAAGTCAATTCCAATTCACAGCAACC
>NW_006408941.1:288715-289635 GCF_000296735.1 Chrysochloris asiatica | reverse complement strand
CAGGGAATTCATTCTTCTTGGATCAACTATCAACACTCATGGAAGCAGCAGTCAAGAAATCAAACAACGTATTGCATTAGGCAAATCTGCTGCACAAGAGCTTTTTAAAGTGTTGAAGAGCAAATATGTCAGCTTAAGGACTAAGGTGCGCCTGACCCAAGCCATGGTATTTTCAATGAATGCTTCTTGCTGTTGTTGTTATGTGCCATGGAGTCGGTTCCGACTCATAGAATGCTACTCATCAATAAAAAGGCATCGACTATTGACACATGAAGCAACATGGATGTATCGTAAATGCATTATGCCAAGTGAAAAAAAGCCAGATTAAAATGGTTACTATATACTGTACTATTCCACTTGCATGGAGTTCTGGAAAAGGTAGAACTATTGTGTGGAGAACATATTAGCATCACCAGGGCTTAAAGGTTAGGAGGAGATTTGACTACAAAGAAGCAACACAGAGGAATTTCAGGGCGATGGGAATGATAAATGTTCTGTATTTTGCTTGTGATGGTGATTATACTGCTCTACATTTGTTAAGATTTACAATAGTGGACATCAATAAGAATGAATTTTACTGAATATAAATTACAACTAAATTACACGTATTTGTTGTTGTTTAGTGCCATTGAGTTGGTTCTGACTTACAGCAACCTTGTATAGAGTTTCCAAGGCTGTAAATTTTTGTGGGAGCAAAAAGCCTCATCTTTTTTCCCATGAGTGGCTGGTAGGCTTGAATCGCTGACTTTGTTGTTCACAGGCCAGTGCTTATTGTACAGAGACATGGCATTCCCTAAATATACATATTGTTGTTGTTCAGTATCATTGAGTTGTTTCTGATGCATAGCAATCCTGTATAGAGTTTGTGAGGAGCAGCTGGTGAGTTTGAACTGCCGACCTTGAGGCTCATACTGACCTTG
>NW_006408941.1:285121-285906 GCF_000296735.1 Chrysochloris asiatica | reverse complement strand
CTGTTTTTGTACAGTTATTTTTCTTGTACCTAAGAGCAAGACTGCCTGGATTCCTGTTAACTTCCCATTTCTTCTCATTCCACAAATTCTAAAACATTATTATTTCAAATTCACTCTCTTTTTTCTTTTCCATCTCAAGAAGATCCAATTCCTGTTATTGGGAGCGGCAAAATAATACCCTATCTGCCATTAGCGTTTTAGCAAGGATGCATTTATCAGGTTAATCAGCAGTCATTGTGAATGGCAGTGAGCAGATCTGGGGGATAGGGCACAGGACAGATATGCTTTGATGGGAGGAAAAGGAAAGAAAGGCCTGCTGCACAGCACAGCGATAGAGCACTAGAGACTAGAGGTAGAGGTGGGAGGGCAGTGATCAGAGAGCAGAGATGAGTTGCCAAGAACACACTGTGCTGACTTCACAGCTTTGCCTCAGGCTGGCTCTGGACTTAGGCCAGTCTCTTCCCTGAGCTTTCATTTCCTCTCTTCTGAATTTGTCTGGTCTGCTCATATCTGTTCCATAGGCAGGCCACCAAGATCCTCTGCCTCTGCCTCCTTTTATTCAACAAACATTTGTCATAACTGACTCTATAGCATTCTCTCCTGTTTGCTTGGCTCTTTCACATCTGCTTTTCCCTTTCAATCCAAGGGGAGAAGAATTAGTCCTGATTTCCAGAGAAGGAAATAGTCTCAGAAAGGTTAAGTGGTTTACCCAAGGTCACCCTTTAATACTGTTTTAGGCTCTTTCAGTTAGCTAACCTCTGCTGCCCCCTACTGTGGGCATAGCA
>NW_006408941.1:279018-284165 GCF_000296735.1 Chrysochloris asiatica | reverse complement strand
AGTTAACCACAACAACCTAATCAGGAGACTTTGGAAAATCTTCTATGAGGTGGAAACCATAGGAATGTATTGTTGATAGGCTATGGGGAAAGTGCCCAGGTGGCGGAATGGTTAAGTGCTTGCCTGCTAGCTGAGAGGTCAGCAGTTAGAAACCACCAGTCGCTCCATGGGAGATTGACATGGCAGTCTGCTTCTATAAAGATTTACAGCCTCAGAAACCCTATAGGGCAGTTCTCTTCTGTTGTATCGGGTCACTATAAATCAGAATGGACTCAACTGACAACCAACATGAAGGAGGTAAAACCCAAACTCCCCGCTGTCTAGGCGAGTCCCACTCATTGTAACTCTTTCCAACCTTGCAGTTAGTAGACACATTTAACCGCTGTAACACCAGGGTTCCTTGTGGGAAGTAAAGGAGGGGTAGTGATGCTTCCCACGCACAAACAACTAGCAGACAGCATACAATCACTAAAGTGAGGAAACCTAGAGGGGACTAAGATTCTGAGTAGAGTGTCACCTTTCTCAGGCTGGAAATCCTGTAAAATAGTCAGAGAGATTCAGGGGCAACATCTGGGCTAGAAATGGAAATTTGGGATTTGTTGAGATGCAGATGATAACTACAGAAATGGAGGAAATTGTCTAAGGAGAAGAAAGCAGAAAGAGAAGAGGGCTGCAAAGCATCAGAATTTTAAAGGCCAGTTAAAAGAGATGGAACTATCCAAGGAAACTTAAGAGTGAGAGACAAGAAAGGCAGGGAGAAAAAATCAGGAAACATGTATTGCCAGAGCCAAGTAAAGAGTATGTTTCATGAAGGAGACTGATCAATTGTGGTGAAAGATCCAGTAAAATGATAACCTTGTTAGCCTGGTGAGATTGAGGTCCAGTTTGAAAGGCCTAGAGGCTCAGAGAAGGATCAGGTCCAAACCAAGACTTCCCAGAAGCGTCTCCAGAGGCCAGTGGTCTTCATACTCTTTTGCTCGCAAACACTCAAAATCATTTTGAAAAATTATGTCACCTGTAATTAAAAGATGTATCCCTGAGACCAATAGTTTTAAGTGTCCTTTTGGCATCCCTGAGATTTTTCTTGCCCCAGGCAATGTACCATAGTAAGGTTCAGAATATGCCAGGGATAATGCCTTTCTTATGAAAACTAGGAGAATTGGAATTATGAACAAAAAGCCAGTTGAGATCCTCAGCCTCAGAAACTTCCTCAACTAGAAAACACTTGAAAGTTGAAGATCTGAAAATGAATTGACTTGAAAATATCTCTGCAATAGTACCCCTTGTAAGGAGCTCTGGTAGTGTAGTGGTTACAAATCGGGTTGCGAACCACAAGGACAGCCGTTCAAAACTACCAGCTTCTCCGCCAGAGAAAGATGAGGCTTTCTGCTTCTATAAAGATTTACAGCCTCGGAAACCCTGTTCAGGGTCGCTATGCGTCAGAACCGACTTGATGGCACTTAACAAAAAGTACCTCGGAAACCCTGCTCAGGGTCGCTATGGGTCGAAACCGACTCGATGGCACTTAACAACAACAACAACCCCTTAGAAAGTCTTTGGGTACTTAAGAGCATTGTTGTTGTTGTTAAGTGCCATTGAATCGGTTCTGACCTATAGTGACCCTGTATAGGGTTTCCAAGGAGCAGCTGGTGAGCCTGAACCACCGACCTTGCAGTTCAAACAGCTTTGCAGTCTGGCTCATTAACCCACAGCACCACACCAGGACTTAGATACCCCCATTTGAAAGTTAGTGATACAGAGGATTGGGAGCAATATGAAGCTGGTGGTGGTAGTGGTTGTGTGCCATCGAATTGGTTCCGACTGAGAACGACATTGTATAGGGTTTCTGAGGCTGTATAGGGTTTCTGAAGCTGTATCTTTGTATAGGGTTTATGGGAGAAGAAGCCTCATCTTTCTTCCATAGAGCAACTGATAGATTTGAACTGCTGACCTTGTGGTTCGCAGTCCAGTTTGTAATCCACTACACTATTGCAATGTTATTCGAACCAGTACCCGACTGCCAGGAGCTGGAGCTGGCCCTGATGAAATCAGAGCTCCATTTTAAAAGCCTGGAGGCAAGGGGAGTTTCCGAGATAGGTGTGGGTGGCTTGGAGGACCTTCCTAAATCATTCAGGCCCAGGCATCTCCTGACCCTCTGGCAACCATTTGAAATCTATACCATGCCTCCCAGAGTCAAGAGCCAGCCATCAAGGCCTGCTGGCCTCAATGCAGCGCCAGTCCAATCAGATTTAGCGGCACGAAGGTGAGCCAGAACTGTGACACAATGTGACTGATTAGTTAGCATACCCATCCAAAACTTAGCTACTTTGATTAACTTATTTCTTTCGACTCTCATGGGCTAGGCAATGTACTAGGTGCTGTTGTTGCTAAGGCTGTTGAGTCAGTTCCCAATCTAAGTAAGCAACCCTGTTTAGGGTTTTTGAAGAACGGCTATTGGGTTTGAACCGCTAACCTTATGGTTAGCAGCCAGTGCTTTTCCTACAGTACCACACCAAGAGTTACCAAAAATAGTATAAGCCTTAAATCAAGCCCTGGAGAGGCTCATGGAGGGAGACTTTTAAACAAATAATCAAAATTCATGTGATAAAGATTAAATAGTACTATTTGCCAGGGCTGGGGGAACTCCAAAGAGAGTTGGATGAGAGGGTTCAAAGGTGAACTTCCAAGAGGAGGTCACTTTTGAGTCTTTTTTGTCAGGCATGTCATAAAGAAAAAGGAGTTGGTGGTAGAAGGATATTCCAGGCAGAGGAAACAGCATACCACTCTTGTAGTCAATATCGAAGTTGTACTCAAGGGGACAGGGCCAACTTCTTACCACTGTGACTTTTGCAGTCACACATGCTCCACACTGAGAAGGACCTCCCCACCCCATACTTAGTTTAATGCGCTTGAAATTCTTAATACTTCTTTAACAAGGGGCCCTGCATTTTCATTTTGGACCGGGCCATGCAAAGTATATAGCAGGTCATGCAAAAGGGCAAAATACAATTGGGAGATCTGTTGTGAAGTCATTGCTGTAGTCCCAGAAAGAGATCCCATTGCTGTTGAGTGGATTCTGACTCAGAGCAACCCTCTAGAACAGAGTAGAGCTGCCCCATAGAGCTTCGATCCTTACAGAAGCAGACTGCTACATCCTTCTCACGCAGAGTGGTTTGGAGGTTCGAACAACCAATCTTTAATTAGCAGCCAAGTGCTTATCCTCAGCCACACCAGGGCTCCTTAAGTAAGAGATTGTTGTGGTCAGTGCTATCGAGTTGGTTCCAATTCATAGAGACACTGTTTAGAGTTTTCAAGGGTGTAAATCTTTGTGCAAGCAGAAAGCGTCATCTGTCTTCTGCAGAGCAACTGGTAGGCTCCAACTACCCTCCTTGTGGTTCACAGTCCAGTGTTTATCCTACAGAGCCACCACACTCCTCTAGTAAGAGACATTACAGATCCTTACATAGCCTTCCTATCATCATCTACCTAATGTTCCTCTGTTTACATGAATCAATTTCCCCAATTGGAAACTAAGTTGATTTGGGTCTTTTGCTGCAGTGAACAATCATGTACATTGGTCTCTGCACATATGCAAGGATATTTCTATCTAGAATAAAATTTCAAAATTAGAATTGATAGGTCAAAAGTATTCTCATTTTTAAGATTGATGCAAAGACAGTATACTAATTTATATCCCTTCCAACAGTACAGCGAAGTATCCATGTCATCATGCCCTCTTTAACACTGTAATGTGCGACTTTTTGATATTTGCAGCCTGGCAAGTAAAAGAGCTGTAGTTCATTGTCCTAATTTGTCTTTCTTTAATTACGAACAAGCTTGGTCCTTTTTTTAAAATGTCCATTCCTATTTCTGTTTACATGGAGCGTATTGTCCCTTTGCCCATTTTTCAATTTGGATTATAGGTCATTTATTTACTGGCTTATAATAGATGTTTTATCTTCCAAAATTTATTAATAACTACCTCACCTAGTTTATTGTTTCTTTATTTCTAATAGTTTTTGCTATGCAGATTAAGGTCTGACTTTTGAAACAGCCCACCTAGGTAAGCTACCATTAAACATATCATAATACATACTCTCTTTTCAGGGAGTAGACGTCAAAGGTTATAGGCATACTTCAGAGATATTGTGGGTTCAATTCAGACTTCCACACTAAAGTAAGTCGCACAAATTTTTTTGTTTCCCAGTGCATAAAAGTAAACATAAAAGTTATGTTTACACTATACTGTAGTCTAGTAAGTGTGCAATAGCATTATGAAAAAGTTTGAAATATTAAGAGAATTACCAAAATGTGAGACAGAGAAATGAAGTGAGCAGACGCTGTTGGGAAAATGGTGCCAGAGAAATTACTGGACACAGGGTTGCCACAAATCTTCAATTTGTAAGAAAAGTAGGGTCTGTGAGATACAAGAAAGTGAAACACAATAAAACTGAAGTATGTTTGTATTACACTGAATATTTTTTAAAAGGCTAACTTGCAATTACTTACTCTGTGAATAGATGCTATAGCTACATGGTTAAAAATTCAAAGGACACGAAAAGTTACATAGCAAAAAATTTCCCTCCCATCCTCTTTACAAGTCACATTGTTCCCCCTTTTCAAAGGCAATCATTGTTACCAGTTTCATGGGTAACCTTCTAGACAGATTTCATGCATAAATAAGCAAGTGTGCTTGTATATGTGTGAGGGTTCTTTTTCCCTATTGCACAAATGGTAACATACTCTGCCCAGTATTCTGTACCTTGTTTTTTTCACTTAGTATTACATTTGGGAAATAATTTCTTAATAGTTCATAAAGAACGTCTTCATTCAAGATTTTAAAAAAACAATTTTTGATAAAGGAAACAAGTGTAAATTGCTACAATTTGATGAGCTTGACCTATACTTATGGATGTATTAGCTCAAAATACCAACTGAGAGGGAACGAGTCATCATATCAAGTATCAATCCTATCCCCTCTATTCACAGGGTTGAAAGGGACAGGCAACTTAGACATTGGCTATCTAAAATGAGAGGGCTATGAAGGCACGAAGTGACTAGCTTACAAGTTTTCAAGACGAAGTTTAGTTTCAGAGTGTGTGGGGAAAGGTAGAGTCCCCACTGAATAGTTTTCATCTTGTCTAGAC
>NW_006408941.1:277338-278528 GCF_000296735.1 Chrysochloris asiatica | reverse complement strand
AAAAAAAGTTCCTCATTCTTTTTCATGGTTACCCAGTATTTCATTGTAAACATATTACTTTGGATCTGCTCTTAATGTGTAGAAATACCCCACGTTATTTAGCGCTGGATCTTGAAACTAAGTGGAAGGGTTGAACTGAGGACTTCTCTAGATCCTGAACCATCAGACCCTTTCCTGCCTCTGCCTTTACCCTCCATTTTCTGCCAATTGAAATGTGATACACTTTCCATTGCTTATAAGTTTTAAACATATGTGTAGTAATATTCAGAGGTTTTTCTGCTCCCACAAATATCTACAGCCTCAGAAACCCTATAGTGGGTCACTGTGAGGTGGAACCATCTCAAGGCAGTGGGATTTATTGCATACAAAAACACTAATTTAAAAAGTATTATATGGAGAAAAAAAAAGTATTCTATGGGTTCATAGCAAGTATTATTTCCTTTTTGAAACCTTTCTTGATCTCTTGATTTCCCCAACTGTTCCAAAACTGCTCTTCTCAAAATCACCAATAACCTCCATATTGGTAAACCCAATGATCGTTTTCTTGGTGTTCCCACCCAGATGAATGGCATTCTCACTTCTGCAATAAGAAACCAATGTAATCTGGTGGTGGTGGTGGTTATGCGCCAAGAAGTCAGTCCCAACTCATAGCGATCCTGCATACGGTTTCCAAGGCTGGAAACCTCACCTGTCTCTCATGGAGCGGCTGGTAGATTTGAACTGCTGACCTTGTAGTTAGCAGCCTAACTCTCTAACTTGTAACCTAGTATGCTACCAGGTCTCCTAAAATGTGATAGAGGTCAGGAAAAAAAGGCTCCATGGAGCATAATGATCACAGTGTCATAGAACATCAGGAGCTTTAGCTTGGTTCTCACCTTGTCTCATTGCAACAGTCTCATAAGCTGCCTCCCTCTTGTATCAGGCACTGTTGTGAGGAAAGCATCTAGCACAGTGCTAGACAAACAGTAAGCAGCCAATAAATACCAGTTCCTCCTCTACTCTCTTCTCTACAGTGCTTCAGATTTATTCTCCAAAAAGCCCTCATCTTTCCTGTTACTACTGGATGAGTTTTCATAGCTCATGGTCAACCTCTTCATTTGTATACCTTCTTACTCAAGGACATTGGTTCAGAAATTATCTCCTCACCCTTCTGAATCCTCAATTTTACCCTCTCTCCTAGACTCAATGGC
>NW_006408941.1:272350-273735 GCF_000296735.1 Chrysochloris asiatica | reverse complement strand
TTCCCTGTATAGGATTTCCAATGAGTGGCTGGTGAGTTTGAACCCCGACCTTGTGGTTCAAACTGACCTTGTGGTTCAGTGCTTTATCCCACAGCGCCACACCAGGACTAATAATCTTCACATAATTTCCACATAAATGTAGGAACATTTAACACAATTAGTAATCTATTCCTCCTTAAAACATGTTTTTCACTTGGTTTCCAGAACTTCTTGCTGGCTATGGTTCTTCATCTCTTTTGACTCTTCTCTTTCTCGTATACTCTGTATCCAATTTATTACCAAAGTTTATCACTGTTTTAAAAAAATTTTATCTAGAATCTAACTACATCCCACTTTCCCCACTTGGATTCTGATCCAAGTCACTCTCATACTGCACCTGGCTTATTGCAATAGTCTGACCTTCCTGAATCCGTTAGCACAGCACATAAAGTGGTTCTGTTAAAAAGTCAAATGATGCTCCTTCTCTTTTCAAAGCCTTCCATTGGCTGTTTATTTCATAGTGAGTACCCCCAAGTAGGCTCTCTGACCTCATCTAATACCCCCTTTCTTCTACTCCAATCACACTGGTCTCCACCTTGTTCCTCAAACTTGCCTGGCATGTTCTTGCCTCAAAACTTTCACACTCAATAAAAAAATATAAAATTCTCCCTCCCACCCCCCCAAAAAAAAACAAAAAAAGTTTACACTTGATGGTCCCTCTGCCTGAACTAATTTCTCCAGATATCCACATGGCTCACTCCCTTGCTCCTTCAGGTTTTTACTTAAAACAAGGCCTAAATAACATTAAGGCCTCCGCTGGACACCTCGAAATTTCACATACATTTATATACACACCCTTGAGAATACATATCATAATTTCTTGTTTTTCTCAACACCTATTACTACTGAGGGAGTGTGGTGGTTCTGTAAGATAAACAGTGGACTCTGGATCACAAGCTCATTGGTTGGAGTCTACAAGTTGCTCCTTGGGAGAAAGATGAAGCTTTCTATTCCCAAAAAGATCTACCATCTCAGAAATCCTATATAGGGTCATTAGGAGTTAAAAAGGACTCAAAAGCACTTAACAAAAACAGCATCATTATTGAATTTGCTATGTATTTAAATTATTTTATTGTCTGTCTGTCATTCCCATATAATGTACATTCCATGAAAACAGGAATTTCTATTCAATTTTTTTACTGCTCTATTCTAGTACCTAGAATGGTGCCTGACACATGGCAGATATTTAATAATATTTATTGAACAAATTTTTTGAAGAAAATAAAATGTGATCATGTCACTTTATTATTTAAACTCCTTTAATGATGCCCTATTGTCTATGGTAGCGTAGTAGTTATGAATCGGGCTGCGAACCGCAAGGTCAGCAGTTTGAAACCCAGCTGTTC
>NW_006408941.1:267524-271966 GCF_000296735.1 Chrysochloris asiatica | reverse complement strand
TGTGTTACTGTTTTACATTTTAGAAAATTTCATTAATGTCTGGCTTCATAGAAGATGTTGTTGTTAAGTGCCATTGAATTGGTTCTAACTGATAACTATCCTGTATGGGTTTCTGAGGAGTGACTGGTGAGTTTGAACCGCAGACCTTGCAGCTCAAACCAACCTTGAGGTCAAGCGCTTATCCTATGGTGCCACACCAGGACTCCTAATAGAAGATTGCTGTATTATTTTGTCTGCTTCTTCATTCAATCTCTTATAACATGTCATGAAGCCTCTGGAAAACTATATATAGTACACTCATGAGAGAATGAGAGTCAACAAGAATAATTATGTCTTAGTATTTTTTATTTTGACCTTAAAGGGCCTGGACCAACGACACTTTGAGAAGCACTGGCCTAGACCATACAGCCCAAACTCCTTAGCAATATATTCATATATACTATGGTTTCCCAAAGTTCATAGAAAAATTTCATTATCTTTTCATTCAATTTTTCCATGAACTTTGTGAAGCTCCCTCATATCTGTGACTTTGTACATATAGTTCCCTCCTCTGCACAGCAGATTCCCTCCCATCTTACCTCCTGCCATTCTAGACAATTAGTTCCTTCCTTTCTACTCTCACAATAAATATGTCTTTCTCTTCTATAGCATATATGTAGTATGTTACCTTTTTGATATCTGTATGTGTCTATATCCACGACTGACTGTCTTCCTAAAGGCAGCTAGGCATTAACTATAACTTGTCATCGTTAAGTGCTTTCAAGTCTATTCTGATTCCTAGTGACCCTGTATAGGGTTTCTGAGGAGTGGCTGGTATGTTTAAACCACCAACCTTGCAGCTTAAACCAATCTTGTGGGCCAGTGTTTATCCTACAGTGCCACTCTAGGATTCCAACTATAACTTAATCATCATTATATTCCCAATCACTTTCATAGTATCTACCACTCAAAAGCTATATAATAAAAGGAAGGTTAAAAGAAGAGGTGACTCCAGTTTCCCTACAATGAGCTCTAACACTGATAAGATTATCAAGATTTTTATTAATATTTGTGGAGTTTACTGTAGAGTTTACAAAATGAATTCCAACCATAAGGTGGGGAGAGCAGGGACCATTAGTTCAATTTTGCAAATGAGTCAATGAAGATTCAAAACGATGAAGTAACTTCCACAAAGGCACATTAGAAGCTAGTGCAGGTAATCCAGGCATCTGACTCTAAATCCAATACTTTTTCCATCTTGTCCCATGTTCATTCATCATGGTGACTGGAGAATAAGAAATAAGAGGCCTGGTGATCTTCTGAAGCCTTCTGAAACTCTCTTAGGCTGACATCACAATGGTCTCTAGACCTTTCCCTTGCTGGGGTTTATCTTGGTGGTGGTGATGGTGGTGGTGTGCCATTGAATCCGTTCCGACTCATAGCGACCCTGTATAGAGTTTCTAAAGAGTAACTGGTGAGTTTAAACCACTGACCTTGTGGTTCAAACCAACCTTATGGTCGAGTGCTCATCCTACTCTTCCTTTAAGGATTAATTTTATTTCCTTCCTTTTTTTACCAAGGAGTCCTGGTGACGCTGGAGGATAAGCATTGGACTGCTAACCAAAAGGTCAGAAGTTCAAAACCCACCAGGAGAAAGATGAAACTGTTCTTGTAAAGATTTAGTCTCAGAAACCCAAAGGGACCAGTTCTATTCTGTTCATAGGGTTGCTATGAGTCAGAATGGACTTTATGGCAGTAGGTTTTGTTTATATCAACCTCTTCCTTCTTTATCATTAGCTATGTACTGCCATCCTTATCCAGCATCCTTGGTAGCTAGCTCATGGAGGACCACATTAACCCTACATCACCAGTAGCAGTTCAGTGAGCATTTGACATTGCTGTTGTTGTGAAGTGCCGTCAAGTTGGTTCCAACTCATAGAGACCCTGTGCAGGGTTTGGATTGCCCACTCTGTGGTTAGCAGTTCAGTGCTTATCCTACAGTGCTACACTAGGACTCCACTTGACATTAGGGGTAAGAATATGAATAAGACAGATCTTATCTTCAGGAAGAGCAGAAAGTGCTATTCCCCCTTTCTGAAATGTCCCCCCTCTCATACATTTCAAGTTTGGGCAGTTTGTTGCTTATTCTTTAATGTTTCCATACTTTACCCATCTGTCATATTTAACCATAATTTGTTGTATTTCTTGCTCCTATAGGCTGTAAGATGTTCAATTAAGTGGTGTTTATCCAGTCTCCAAACTCTTGATCTCCCTGACACTGCCGACCCTCTTTCTCCTTCATACTTTTCCTCCCGTCCCAATAATAGTCCTGGTTCTTCCCTTTTTATTTATTTTTAACCACTCTTTAGATTCATTTGCTGGCTTTAATTCTTTCTTTCAGATTCCAAACATGTATGTCTCAATGCTCTAATGTACTCTATACTCTTACCTTCAACTATCGTATTTACCTGGCAGGGTCCAAAGTCTCCATTCTCCACTCACACTCTCTTCTGAACTCATTCGTATACTCACCTCACAGATCTTTCAGTCACCTTAACCTCAGCAAGACTAAAACCAATCTCCTTGTCTTCTTTCTCAAGCTATTTCTTTCCTGCGATGACCTCATGACAACCCTGAACTTCTTTCCCTCTTCTTCTTTGCCCAATCAATGTCTCTTAAATCTGTCATTTTGTTTTTATTTATCCTAAGGGGAAAAATGGCTTCTGAGGTCAGATTGCTTCATCTCTGCCATTTAAGAATGAGAATCAGATGAGATACAATGCAGTCAAGTGCTTAGTCCAGTGCTGGCACATAGTTGTTGTTGTTGTTGTTAAGTACCATTGAGTCAGTTCCAACTCATAGCAACCCTGTATAGACTTTCCAAGGAGCAGCTGGTAGGTTTGAACTACTGACCCTGTGGTTCAAAGTCTAGGGCTGATCCTACAGCACCACACCACGAGTCCTGAGTTCCATTAGTCAGTTCTAACTCATAGGGTTTCTAAGGCTTTACATCTTCAAGGGAGCAGAAAGCCTCATCTTTCTTCCACAGAGCATCTGGCAGGTTCGAAGTCCGGTACTTATCATATGGAGCCACCAAGCTCCTTGGCATAGAGTAGGCACGCAATAAATGTTAATTATTATTGTTATAATTATTTCCTTATGCCGAGACTATTTCAGTAGTCTCTCAACTAATCTTTCTGCTCTTTTGGTCATTATTCTACATACTAAAAGAGAAGCTAACATAGATCATCTATTAAGTGCCAAGCACTTCAACCTTACAGCAATCTTATGAAGCAATATTATCATCATCTTATAAAACAGTTACCGAGTCAGGATGTGAACATAGGTCTGTCTGACTTTAAAGCCTGTACCTTTTCTATACCTCTCAATTACCATTTTGTGCACACCATCCTATAAAACAACAACAACAAAACTTTAACCTTCCCCTCCATCTGCCATTAGAATATAGCCCAAATTCATTGTTCTCTGATTCATGATCCTGTAATATTTTCTTCCCAGAGCTTTCCTTTGGAACCCTGTGCTTCAGAGATACTGATCTACTGCCCCAACCTCATCCTGTGCACTGTCAACTCCCCAACCTGAAATGCCCTCTCCATTCCCCTTCACCTGTGGTCTTTCCTTTAAGGCTTAGCAACAGTCCCACCTCCTCCATAACACCTTTTCTGATTGTTCCAGTCCTACATTCTTGGAGCACCTGTATCCTTTTTGACACTTGGTGTTTGCTGCCTTGTATTTCTCTGCATTTAAGTTTCACCAAGGTATAATAAACCTCTGTACTTCAGGGAATCCTCTCCTGGTTTTTGTATCCCAAGTAGCCAAGAGTCCTACCCATAGAACGTATTAAATAAACATGGGTTGTTGGGGATGACAGATGAACTCAGCTGGGTGAGCTCTTTCCCTTTGGAGGGTGAATGTCACCTTAGTTTCTGCTACAGTCACCTAGGGCTGTCCTCCCCACCCCCCGCTTAAATACCCCTTCCTTATGTCTATTTCCTTAACCTCTTTATCCATTCTCCAGCCCCTTAGACCCCCTCCTCCCGTGCCGCCCCCTCAGACCCTGTCCTCCGGGGTTTCTTTAGCTTATTACCTCCAACCCCGCCATTACCTCAGGGTCGCGCTGCTCAGTTCCCTCCCCCAGGTCTGTCTCTCAGACCCCTTCCTCCAGTGCCACCCCCTCGGACCCTCTCCCCAGGTATTATTTCTTTGGCTTCAGATCCCCAACCCCAGATGGTTCCCCCACAGTCACCCTTGGTTCCATCTCCAGGATTATTTATTGAGCCTCTTTCAGCTCCCCAGTGATGCCCTTCAGACCCCCTCCTCCAGTTCCGTGCCTTGGACCCTGCTCCAGAGCTGTTCTTTTAGCTTCTCGGACCCCCACCCTAGCGCCGTTCCTCGGCCCCTGCCTTAAGGCTATCGCCGAACCTCTGCCCCCGCTGGTCCCG
>NW_006408941.1:253050-266944 GCF_000296735.1 Chrysochloris asiatica | reverse complement strand
CGCGCCGGGGTCCGCGCCTGGGGCTGGGGCCAGGATCCGGGGCGGGGGCTGGGAAGGGCGGTGCGGAGGGGCGCCGGGGCTCGGAGCCGCTTCAGGACCGCGGACAGGGGCAGCGGGCGGGGGCGGAGCAAGAGGGTCCGGATTGTTGTGGTGGCGGTGGGGTGTGTGGCCTGCATGACTATGTGTGAGGGAAAACGTACAACGCCTGGGAGTAAATAGTAAGCACAGCCAGTCTGCTGTGGGTTGAGAGAGGAAACCGAGGATGTGCAAGCTGGAGAAGAGAGGACGAGAGATTGGGGGACGCGCGATCACTGTCTTCATATCTGAAGAGTTATCATATGGAGGAAGGATAGACTTGCTTTGTGTGGCCCCACAGGGCTGGCCAACAGGGGCGAGTGTGGGGGTTGCAAGACGGCAGATTTCAGCTCTGTATAGAAAGAAGTTTGTAACAATCGGAGCTGCTCAACCATAGGAGGAGATGAGCTGCTCATCCGTGGCACGTGCAAGCAGGAGCTCCAGGAAGGGCTTGTAATAACAATAATGCTAAATTGCATTTACTGAGCATTCACTATATGCCTGGCCTTATGCTTTGTTTTATATGAATTTATGTAATTCTCACAACTACTGTATGATCGTTGCCACTATTATCCCCATTTTACAGACAAGGATAGTTTTACCCAAGGTCACACACAGCTAGTGAGTGATGGAGTTGGGATTCTAACCTAGGCAGATTGAAAAGTCTCCACTTTTATTAACTATGACATTATTCTATGTCACATGAGGAGAGGTCAGTTGGACTAGGTAATTTCTTTGGTCTCTTTCTACTTGTTGTTGTTGTTGTTGTTAAGTGCCGTCGAGTCGGTTCCGATCCATAGCGACCCTGAACAGGGTTTCCGAGGCTGTAAATCTTTACGGGAGCAGAACTCCTCATCTTTCTTCCGCAGAACAGCTGGTAGTTTCGAAACTGCCCTTTCGATTCGCAGCCCGATTCGCAACCACTAGCTACCAGAGCTCTTTCTACTTAGAGGTCTGCAATTGTAATAAGTAATTCTTATATTTAGAGTTGGGACGATAGTGTTTTGCTGGAGGAAATCTGAGTTTGTCTAAGTGATCCTACTAGATGGAGTATGTTTGTTGAAGCAGGCAGTCTGTTTGTTCAGAATAAATCTTCTGAAACAGTGATTCTTAGTTGGGAATGGGACTGGAGGGTCAGAAATTCTCAGAAATTTTGTGCAAAATTGTATTTGTTTTATGTGTAAATATGTGTTTTTCTAGAAGAGAGTTTCTAGATTTTATCAGATTCTGAAAGGGATATGTGATCAAAAGAAACAAACAAAAAATTCGGGTGTGAAAAAAGACTCTTTAATCCTGATTAGTATTGTCCTCCCAAGATCTTAAAATTGCTGGTTGACTTTTAGTGAAGACTTTCTCTAGCTTATTTGAGTTTTCAGCTTTATCCTATCTCAAAAGAATGCATTCCATGAGTGCTCCCCTATGCAAAGCAGGATTCCTTTGGGCTTCCTGAATGTACAAGGTGAGATGGAAAGACCACACCTCAAGTTTAAGAGGTCTGGGTCTCAGTGTTTTCTGTGACACGGGGTCATTTCCTTGACCTCTCTGGACTTGAATTTACCATTTCTAACATAAAGAGGGGTCCCAGTGTGGCGCTGTCAGATAAGCACTGGGCTGCTAACCACAAGGTTGGTGATTCAAACCTACCAGCTGCTTCTCAGGGTCGCTATGAGTCAGAACCAGCTTGATGGAACTTAACAACAACAACAAGTATAAAGAGAAAGGAGCCTAGGTGGTATGAGCTGCTAACTGAAAGGTTTGTAGTTCAAATCCACTCAGCTGCTCTGCAGCAGAAAAAGGCTGGCAATCTGCTTCCATAAACATTGTTGTTGCTGTGAATTGCCATCGAGTTGGTTCCGACCCATCGCAACCCTGTATAGGTCAACTTGAACTGCTGACCTTGCGGTTCAAACCAACTTCACATTCCAGCGCATTAACCCACAGCACCACACCAGGACTTCTCCATTAAGATTGTTGTTGTTATGTGCTGTGGAGTCGGTTCCGACTCATAGCGACCCTGTACAGGGTTTCCGAGGCTGTAAATCTTTACAGGAGCAGAAAGCCTCATCTTTCTCCCATGGAACAGCTGGTAGTTTTAAACTGCTGACCTTGAGGTTCGCAGCCCGATTCGTCGTAACCACTATGCTACCAGAGCTCCTTTAGATTAGAGCCAAGAAAACCCTATGAGTGCAGTTCTACTCTGTGACACATGGGGTCACCATGAGTCTGGGTGATTTGACAACAGTTAACAACAATAGCATCACAAAGAGATAGGGCTAGATCTCAATTCTGAAATCCTTTTATTCCTATTATATTTCAAACATTAAGAAGAGTATTCTTTTAAATATACAAGGATTTAGAGAGAAGATTAAACGTATCCATTCTTTTATTTTTATCAAATTTATAGGCTTTGATTAGCCCTTCTCTTTCCTTTGTCTTTTCAAACTTAAGTTGCTTCCTTCTACAGGCCACCATAAAGTGGCCACATCAATCCTCTTAAATCATTTTAGTTGCCCTTCTCTGGATGTCTTGGGCCCTAATTTTCAGTGGAGTACTGGTGTGGCACTGTGGGTTAATGCACCGAACTGCACAGTTGGTTTGAGTTGCAAGGTCAGTGGTTCAAGCTCAACAGCCACTCTTTGGAAACCCTATACAGGGTTGCTATGAGTCAGGATGGACTCCATGGCACTTAACAATAACAATAGTTTTCAGTAGCTGCAAACCTGACCATTGTATACAGATGTGGGGCCTTATGGTTTTGCATAAACAAAGGATGATTTCTTCTTTGGTTTCCAGATCCCTTCCTGATTGTGTCCTTATTTTTGTGAACCTTTCTGGACCCGATACATTAGGCCACTGCCTTTAGGAAAGAATCTGCAATAGCTTCTGGATCCCTTCCCTGGGTCAAAACTGATAGCCTGAAACACAACACCCTATAAGTGGATTCCTTTTATCAGAGTGCATTACTTTACATTCCTCCCACATTGCTGCTTACCTGCCATTTTGCATTCTACTCTGCCTGTCTTCAGCTCTTTCCTTTGGCGTAGCATTTTCCTACCTGAAAGGGCTTAATGTCATCTGCAGTCCCCCAAATCTTGCTTTGCTCTACTTCTTCTGGATCACATAAAAAATTTAGATCAGTATGGTCTCTTGGGGCCCCCTGCACTGTTAATACCTTTTCATTCAGAGAAGTCACCATTTCTTTCCATCTACCAGTTGCTCCTTGGAAACCCTATACAGGGTCGCTATGGGTTGGAACCGACTCAATGGCACTTAACAACAACAACAACTGTTTCCTATCACTAAGTCAGTTCTCATGCCCTGAGAAAAACACCCTTAATTTCACAATGACTCTATTTTTAAAGTATCTTGTCTAAAACTTTCCAAAAGATAAATGAACTATACACTGCTTCTCTCAACAAGGTGTGCCTAATTATCTCTTTAGTGCCTACTAGTGGGTCACATGACTGAAACCTCATAGAAGTATTGTTACTTTTTCGTCTTCCCATAATGTTATTTATGCCTTTTTCTGTCTTTTAAGGCCCCTGGGATCTGATTCCACCCTACTTCCCCAGTAGCTGGCCTTCTTTGTCATTCCTCAGCAACATGCATCCTTTTCTCTCCAACTAACCTTGTCTCTCTCTCCTTTATTCCAAGACAAGTTACCTTGGTTCTCTACACCTTACCCAAGCATTTGAAACCGTTTCTTTAAAATTCAGCTGAAGACTTTCTTCTCCAGGAAACATTCCCTGACTTCTTTAGTGATCATTTATTTCTCCCTTCTCAGTAGGAACACTTTGAGGCATCCCCAGTCTGTCCTTTATTATTATTTTTTTAATAGTTATTTTTTGGGGTAGTGTGGAAATGTGTTTCCTAGACAGGGCCTTCTCCAACTAAAACGTTGCTTCATTTTTTTAGATCTAATATAATCCCTAACTCTCAGTGCTCACCATTAAATGCTCATCTAATAAGCATTCAGTGATTCTACCCCTTATTCTTGATGCCAAAAAGTTACATGGATCTGAAATACACAACACTGATAGGTGGGTATCAAAGTCCCTTCTAAAACTCTTCTTAGGAGTGGGACTCTCTTGCCCTTCCTTCAATGTTAATGGAAATCATTCTTTTTGGCAGTAGTTCCCCAATTTCACCCTTGAATTCTTCCATAACTCTTTAGATAGGTTGTTATCTTGTGTTGTTGCTGTTACGTGCCGGTGAGTCAGTTCCAACTGATAGCAACACTGTATAGGGTTTCTGGGGAGCAGCGGGTGGATTTTGAATTGTTGACCTTGTAGTTTGAAGTTCAGTG
Source organism: Chrysochloris asiatica (assembly GCF_000296735.1). Taxonomy (NCBI): domain Eukaryota; kingdom Metazoa; phylum Chordata; class Mammalia; order Afrosoricida; family Chrysochloridae; genus Chrysochloris; species Chrysochloris asiatica. The sequence goes on along the minus strand of NW_006408941.1, from coordinate 262,563 downwards.
CTGATTCTACAGTGACGTATAATATAGAGGAATTGAGAGGTGAGCAGGATCTAAGAAATCACCAACTAAGCACATGGGGTCACCATGTATGGGAATTGATTGGACAGCAATTGGTACTGGTACTGGTAAGCACATAAAACCAAACCCAGCCCACTGTAATTGAGCTGATTGTGACTCCTAGCAACCCTATAGAGGACAGAGGAGAACTAAATCTTTATAGGAACAGATTGTCTCATCTGTCTCCTGAAGAGTGGCTGATGGGTTTAAACCACTAACTTTGTGCTTAGCTGTCCAGTGCTAGCACACTCTGTCACCAGGGCTCCTTTGATAAGCACATTGTAGCACTTAATAGACAATGCAAGGAGACTTCAAAAAGTTCATGGAAAAATGGAATGAAAGGATCATGAACTTTTCCATGAACTCTTCGAAGCCTCCTCATATTTCTTAAATTTGCCTGAAGTGGGCTGTCCAAAGGCATAAAACCTGAGAATTGGTGATTCAGAAGTAGAACTTTGTGCTGGTGCCCAGACTAAGCATTTCCCACTATCTTTGACTTTTGATTTCATATCTCTAATCTTGCATTACCAAAAGATCAAGTCAAAAAACAAAAAAAACCCAACTCAGTCTATTTTCTCCTTTGCTTTCTTGAGTCTTTCTTTTGTATTTTGCCCACCAGGTGGTCCCACTAATTCTCTAATTGGCTTCCTGCCTCTGGTTTATTGAAAACATTTTTTCTCATATTATTAATGAGCCCCGATGGCACAGTGGTTACGCACTTGCTGCTGCTCCCTGAGAAAAGAAGTGTTAGCCTGTTTCTATACAGGGATACAGCCTGGTGGGAGTAGTCCAACTCTGTTCTGTAGGGTGGCTATAAGCCAGAATTGACTTGTTGGCAACAGATTTGTTTTGGGTTTTCTCATGATTAGTTGAATAGGATGCCCCTTATTATTTATTTATTTATTCATTCATTCATTCATTCATTCATTCCTTCCTTCCTTCCTTCCTTTCTAGTTTCCAATTTGATTCTGAAGAGAAGGGGTCAATATCCAGGACATAGTGAATTCCTTCTTCCTCATCCAATTTTGAGTGATCTGCTCTGGGTTGATGGAGAACAAACATTCTTTGGTTTGTACCTTTAGCCAAGGAAAATTAGAGCCTTGAATGAGTCTAGGGGTGGAGTAGGCATATTAAGAAGTTTTATCTAATTCCCAAGGCAAAAATTTCCATGTGGTTTTGTCTGTAAAACATTCTTACAGTTAGGAAGTTCTCTTTCTATATAGTCTAAGTTTAGTTTACCATATCTTCACTTGGCTTTCTCTTATTCCTACTATGGTTTTACCGTATTATTTAATAACGTCTTGATTCTGTGAGGTGCTTTGCACTTTCCAAATGCTCTCGTGTTAATGGGCTCCTTTGATCCTTGCAACAGTGTCGTGAGGTAGACAGGGAAGATATTGTCCTCATTTTTATAGATGAGGAAATGGAAACTCAGGTGATGGGACTTGCTCAAGGACCCACATATAGCTAGTAATTGGTAAAGCAAGAACAAGAAACGAGTTTCTGTCCTCAGTGCTTGCCCTTCTAAGCTCAGTTGTCCTGTTTTGCATTATTGTAGTTGCCTTTTTGTCGATCTCTCCTACTCTCAGGTATGTCCCACTCTGGTCCATGTTCTTGAAAGAGGTAGTTTTATAGAAAATAAAAGTATGTTCTAATTATACCATGAAGATAAATCATAGGTAACTCTTAGCCATATAGTTTCTAAACCAATTCTGAATAGACCAAAATCAATGTCTCCTCAGTGGCTAGCACAGTGTCTGACACATTCTAGACATGTGATATTTTAAAATGTATTGTCTGTGCCCTCCCCCCCCCCACACCAACTTGTTTGAGGATTGCTTGGCATACAAAAATCAGCACCTTTTTTGAAGAGAAATGACTGAATGCCAGTGACATTAACAAGGTCTGAGGAAGCACTGGAAAGGGAAAAGACATTGACTGAGGTTGGGGAAGTCAGAGAACACTTCAGCAAGGAAAGTGGTCTTGGAGATGAAACTTTGAGGGGTGAGAAGGATGGATAATGGTGAGCGGGGCAGTCCAGACACAAGGAAAACCATGAACTAAGTCTCCACAAGAGTGCATGGCATTTTAGGAAACAGTGGATACGACTGTGCCTACAGCATCAAGTTACTTAATATTTCCAGTAAGCATGTATAAGTAGAAGAGGCTGGAAAGGGAGGCTGAGAGTAGACTGTGAAACTGGCATTTGTGCAGAGGCTGAGGGGAGTCAGTCAAGGTTTCTGAGCAGAAAACTGACCTGCTCAGGGCTGTGTTGAATAGGTAGAGGGACTGGGCCTCTTCCTGAGTTGTTGTGGGTGCTAGCTCCTGCCCTGGATGCACTTAGCCTTCTTAACACAACTTGGGCCTGAATACCTGTTTTAGGCAATAGTATAGTCCTGGTATGATACTGTAGGATAAGCACTGGACTGCAGGTCAGTAGAATTGCAAGGTCAGATGTTTAAACTCACCAGTCACCCCTTGGAAATCCTATGTAGGGTTGCTATGAGTCGAAACCGATTTGACGGGACTTAACAACAACGTATAGATAAAAGGTACAAATTCCAGCTCTGGCCCTCCCAAGCTGAGAAATTTGGGAACAAATCATTTGGTGTCTCTGGATATAAGGATTGAGTGCATTCAAGTCCTTTACTAGATTTTTTTTTTTTTTAGCGTTACTCCATGAATCTGTTTGTTGTTTTTTTAAAAAATGTTTTACTATGAATTATGTGATAGTTTACATGGGAGAACATTAGTTTTACATTCATCCTATTATATGTTGTTTCATTGCCATGGTTACAATCCCCTCCATGAAAAGGGTATATATCCCCTACAAGCCTGTCCCCTGGTCATCAGCACACAGCCCCTCTCCCTCTCTGTGTCTAAAGTCCCCAGCCACTCCATCTCTCCACATCATTGTCTCTGCCTCCATCTCTGGCATCATGAATCTGTTTTAAAAGGCAATTTTGAACAAGGCTTTAATGATAACATAGAATAACAGCAAAGTCACATATATATGATAATATTTCCCCAAAATGTGCTATTGTTACAAAGTAAATAGAGAAACACCAGGCCTTGTTTTATTAGCAATACTATTTTGAAAACTCAATTCTATGCTACACACACTCATGAGCACACTTTCCTCTGTGCCCCAAAGATAGGCGTGGGTTGTAAAAGCAGGACTTGTGTCTCACCCCTCCTTTGTCTTAGCTGCCAGCGGAATCAGTTTTACCTCTTGAACATATATATTTTCATGTGTTCACTTTTCCCCACCCGTACCACCTCTAACCTTAGCCTAAATGTCTGTCATTGCTTATCTATGTCAGGAACTTCCCAACTGAACAGCCTCTCTCGGCCCCTTCGAATCCTTCTTCCCGTAACAACCAGAAGGATCATTTAAAAGTAGATCTTCACAAGCTAAGGAGCCCTGGTAGCATAGTGGGTTACGAGCTGGGCTGCTAACCACAAGGTCAGTAGTTTGAATCTACCAGATGCTCTTCAGGAGAAAGATGAGATTTCCTGATCCAGCAAGATTTACAGCCTCAGAAACCCTATAAGGGTTACAATGAGTCAGAACTGACTCGGTGGCACACAACCATCACCAACACCACACAAGCCAAATAACAGATTGGTTCAAAAATAATGACTCTCACCTGTAAATACTCCTGTGGTCCTTTAAACAGTTACCTGAGACCAAACAATGGCTTTAAAACTAAGTGGAATGTACAGTGGCAGAGTAATTAGATGAATGGAAATGGAACAGCGGGAACAATAGAATGGAAACAATGAGCCGTCCACGCATTGTAAAGAGCATAACCAATGTCACTGGACAACTTGTGTAGGAATTGTTGAATGGAAACCTAAACTTCACCAAAAATATCATATTATTAAAAAATAAGTACATCTACATAGGATTCTGGAGTGCTGATGGCACTGTAGGATAAGCACTGGACTGCTGATCAGAAGGTTGGTGCTTCAAACCCACCAGCCACTCCACAAGAGAAAGATGAGGCTTTCTGCTCCTGGAAAGATTTACAGCCTTGAAAACCCCATACAGGGTAGCTATGAGTCAGAACGGACTCAACTGTACTTACCAAACAACAACAAAGGATTCAAGTTATATCTGAAACAAATATGGCAAAAGATTTTACAAAAACACTGATAACTACCCAATGTTTGACTCATCTTATTTTATATATTTGTCTGAATGCTTGAAATATTTAATAAGAACACTTCAAAGCAAACCAAAAAAATCTAATCGTGATAATCTACCATCTACCTTGCTTAAATGATCTTTTAGGATAAAAGTCCAGCTATAAAAATCCCTGGTGGCACAAAGATTGTTTGGCTGCTAACTGCAATGTTGTCAGCTCAAATCCACCAGCAGCCTCATGACAGAAAGCTCTGGCGATCGGCTTCTGAAGGATTGTTGTTGTTGTTGGGTGCCCTTGAGTCAGTTTTGACTCATTACAACCCTATGCACAACAGAACCAAACACTGCCCAATCCTGTGCCAACCTCACAAATGTTGTTATGTAAAGATTACAGCCTAGCAAACCCTATGGGGCAGTTCTACTCTGTCACATGACATCACTCTGTCAGCAGCACAAAGTGACAATTACTATAAAGAGCCCGGTAGAGTAACCACTCTGCTGCTTTGAACCCATGCAGTGGCTCCATTGGAGAAAAACCTGGTGGTCTGCTCCAGTAAAGATTACAGCCTAGAAAATCATATGGGGCCGTTCGATTCTGTCACATGGGTTCTCTACGAGACAAAATCAGTTCATTGGCACCTAGCAACAACTGTTGCTATACTACCAACCACTTCTTCCTTTGCACTTTTAATATGGAAACATTTCTAACACACGCGAAAGTAAAAAGAATTATACTATGAACCACTTATATTCATAACCTCCTAGTCTGCTTTAGAGCGCCTATAATGCCCTGCATGACTGAGTACTTCCCACCTACTGTCCCCCTCACTCACTAGACTCCAGCCACCCTGGCCTTCTTTTTCTAATGTGCAGACTTCTTCCCATGTCAGGAATTCAGTAAGGTCTCCTTTTTCATGGGATGCTCATCCTTTGGCGTTCACCTAGCCCTCCTATTTTTTTTTTTAGTAGGTCTCCATTAAAATGTAATGTCCTCAGGGAGGCCTTCTCTTACTTCATAGCCTATATTTTCAGTCACACATTTTTAATGTATCTTATACTTTCCTTCCTTCTACTTATCACAATTGTAATGAATTGTTTCATCTTTCAGTGCCTCCTCCACCAGGCTGTAAATCCCATTAGGACAGAAACTATCTCAGTCTTGTTTCTCTCCAGCACAATGCCGAGCACATAGAAAGTTTTGAGACTGTTATGGAAGAGTTCAGTAGGGGAGAGAGACATATAAACCATTATTTATAATATAATATGAAATAAACTGTGGATGTGAGGGATGCATCCAATACCATTGGGAACACAGAGGAAGTCCACTTAATCCTGAGATAGCCTTCCCAGATGAAGTGGCATTCAAGTTTAATGTTGAAGCGTGTCTACAAATTATCATCTTGTAAAGACTAGAGAACATGTGGGAAAAAACATTCTAGATACAGGAATGAAAGAAGCAAAGACACAAAAGTAAAACCTGAAGACATGTTCAAGCAGTACAAGTAAGTCAGTATAGTTAGAGTAGGGGGCACTTGGAGGTGGAGAATAACAAAGTAGGAATTATAGAAAAGAAGATAAGGCTGGAAAGGTACGTTAGTGCCAACTTGTGAAGTTTTTGAATGCCCTACCAAGGAGATTGGCCTTCACAGCTGGCTATGAGAAACCAGATGTTGGCTCCACATTCAAACCATTTAAACTAAAATAATAAAACTTTATACTTGTAGAATTACTTAGTGATTATCTAGTTCAGTCATCTCTCTGTCATAGTTGAGAAACTGGGACTGCCTACTGGTCTTTGCCTAGTCTACTCTCTTTTCTTAAACCCATCAAAAGTCAAGCTTTGGGGGACAGAAATGCTGTGGTAGATTTGCAGGAGGACATTGGAAAGGGTAAGCGCCACTAAGACTCCTCCTTTCTGAGAAAGTGAATGAGAGCATGGTCATGCTCCTGGCTTTGGGTGAAGGCCTCCCCAGAACTGGGAAATTCGGACATCCCAGTGCTGACCCCAAACCCCAAATGTGCTATCTCTCCAGGCGTGGTGATTGTCTGGCTTGTGGTAGCCTCCTGGGAGTGGGCCAAGAACATTGTGTAGAACGCCAGGGAATTCCCGCTAGTGCACTTACCACCCACTCAAGAACTGATGGCAGCCAAGAGGCAACACTGCACCATTAAGGTGTTTGTCAAGAAGCTAAGCCGGGCATTGTGGGCGATCCTGAGGGCCTTTTTTAGATTGGCTATAAGTGAAGGGGGAAAAAGTGACACAGCATTTGGAGGCAAAGCAGAACTAGTATGGAGTCTACAGCATGGCAGAAAGAACCTTCACTGGGAGGCAGGGGCTCGAGATTCCACTTCTGATTCTTCTATGAACTTAGAACAAATCATATTCCCTACCTGAGTTTTTATTTTTCTCTTCAGCAACACAAGTGTGTTAAATTGGCTTATCTCTAAATGTTGTTGACCAGTGTTTTCTAAATATCTGAATGGTTAGTGGCTTCAGTATGAAATTGTTAGAAATAGTCATAGCTCAGTTGGATGGTAGAGCAGGAGGCAACAGACACAGTGATAGGACTTATCCTTGAGGTGTCACCAAAAAAGACCTGATGATCTCATCTGTCAGTAATGGTCAAAAATAGCCAGCCTAGCCATTATCTATACAAATAATAGGAGTTCTGGTGTGGCGCTGTAGAATAAGCATTCAACCATAAGGTCTGTTTGAACTGCAAGGTTGGCAGCTCAAACTTACCAGCCGGTCCTGGAAACCCTATACAGGGTCTCTATGGGTCGGAACTGGCTCAACAGCACTAACCGCAACATATAGATAATAACAGTGTGAGAACACTTAATATTGCCATAAGCTGTTAAATGTGTTACATACATGTACAAGGGTAGGTCAAGAAGTAGTGCTACAAGATCATAGGAACTTTTATTGAACAAAAATATCAAAACGAAAAACTACTGTTTCTCAATATAGCCTCCATCTATGTCTACACATTTCTGAAGATAGTGTTTCGATCTCTCTAACCCTACCCCAAAGAATTCTGCATTCTTTGATTTACATCACATCAAAGTGGCAGTTTAGGCATACTCGAGGGATTCAAGCCATATTCCTTTTAAATGTTCTTTGAATGTTAAGAACACAAAGCAATCTAAAGGGGCAATATCAGGGCTTGGTAGGGTAGATGGGGTAAAGTTTCCCAACAAAATTCTCATAAGACAGCCCTTCCTACTCTTGAAGAATGAGTAGGAAGAGTGTTGTGATGAGGGAACAATTCCTCAGCACAACTTTTCTGAACTTTTTCTCAATTTTTCAATTTTCTTAAAATTTCATTATAAGCCACATGATCATCCCATGGTGCAGTTGGTGGGTTTGAACTACTGACCTTGCTGTTAGCAGCCCAGTGTGCAACCCAATACACTGATACTTGGTGCACAGTAGATTCTCAATATTTGTTGAAGAAATGAATGATACAGATTTTAAATTCAGTAGGTAGAACCAGTAGTGTTTGGTCAAAGATTGGATGTGGTCAGTGAAGGTGAGAGGGACGTCATGGGTCATATAAGGCTCTGGTTTGGATGCTTGGGTAGGTGATGGTACCATACCCTGACAAACTCATTGTGACTGGAGATAAGAAATTGCACTTTAGGTGTAGGAAGTCTTGGGACAGGAAAGGAATGCCTGCCCAGTAGTCTGACAGTATGGAATGCGTAGTGAGTTTCAGATATATCTGTTTGAATCTTGCCACTTATAAGCTTTGTGTAATACTTAACCTCTCCTCAGTTTCCTCATCTACAAATAGGGAATCATAATTCCTATTGTTATGGGGGTGCTTAGCACAATGCCAGGCATATAGTAGGCATTCTAATAATAGGAGCTATTACCCTGGTTATTGCAATTAGAACATCTCTGACTATTAAACATTATTTTTTATAATTCAAGATTTATGTTCTGCAATTTCTTATATTGGTCTTAGTTTAATCCTCTGAACCAGTAAGAATATATATCCTTTGTCTACAGCCATTTAACTTTTTAAAAACAGTCCTGTTCCACAACAATCCTTCTTCCCAGTCTAAACCATCCTCATGTGTCCTCACAAGATGCGGTTCTTGCTTCCGCCCTCTCTTGGCTACTGTCCTTTATCATGCTCCAGTTTGTCACCATTGCTTTACACAGATAACCTATAGGACCTCTAGAATGGGACTTGAAACTCCAATGCATACTTATATTAAGGCCAATGCCTTATTCCTATTATTCCATCGTTGCCTTAGATTATAATCTCAGTAACCCAAACCCTTTGGCCAAGGTTTTCATTATTTCTTCCTTATTCTAAACCATGTTTCCAAATTTAACACACACACTATTTTTTCCTTCTTTGTAGACTTCACCTCTGGTCTTTCTGGTCCACTTCATTTCAGATTCTGAGTCTCACTCTCCTCACTACAGACAGGCCTGTACTGTCTGATTTGGGCTGATTTGGATGTGATGCTCCCAAGTGGCCCTCACTCACATCACCCCTTAGTAACTATGCTGTTTTAACTGATCCATCTTTCCTCTCCTCCCCCATGACTATCTCCGTTTTTCGAGAGAGATTGTCAGCATCGTAAATGGATCTACTTCTTGCCGCCTCCATTGCTACTTCTCACCACCGCCTCTGCTGTCTGCCACTCTCTTCCCTCTTCTGACCACATTTTTTTTTCCTTGTTATTCTCTGCTCTCTCCTTTCCCTGCCACTATTCCTGAATGTCTCAGCTTTGGCTTCTGAGGAACCAAAATCCCGCCTTCTGACCAACAGACCAATCACAGTGTACTGCCTATGATCTTTACATCTGTGGTTCAGGCCAGCTATTTTGGTTTTCCTGCTTGCACTCTGAGAATTTTCTCACTTTCCTCTGGGTTTACACCTCTGTCAGCACTTAAAGGGTGACAGACAGCTTAGAGTCGGTTAACCAAGCTGTAAAGGTTAGAACTTCTGACATGGTTGATGATTGATGAATGGATTCAAGTATAAAAAGATGAAGGGAGGTCATTCTCTTTAAAACTGAATGGATTTTGTTTCTTTAGTGGATATTTCCTTTAGTGGATACCAGTACTCTTTCAGAAAGCAAGCAAAGAAGTCAAAACTCAATTGATTGAATTTAGGCAAAACATTTTTTCCAATCTCTAATAAATAATAGAAATTGTATATTAATTTCATATATGTTGTTGTTAAGTGCCGTTGAGTCAGTTCCAACCCATAGCGACCCTGTACAGGGTCTCCAAGGCTGTAAATCTTTATGGGAGCAGAAAGCCTCATCTTTCTCCCGTGGAG
>NW_006408941.1:244425-252950 GCF_000296735.1 Chrysochloris asiatica | reverse complement strand
AACTGCTGACCTTAAGGTTCGCAGCCCTATTCGTAACCACTACGCTACCAGAGCTCCTTTCATATATATTACTCATTAAACCTTACCAGGATGGAATTCTTTCCTTGGTACCCAGATATCTATTCACTATTCACTCATTCATTCATAGATGCATGAATTCAGTGATTATTTATTGTGCCAAGCACATGGATTAAGTACTGTGGCAAAATTGAAAAGCAAGATGGCCATCTCTGTTCCCCAAAGGACCCCTGTGGATGAGGTATAGGATTCACTATTGTAATTGCACTGAGAGTGCTGTATACAAAGTATTGTGGGAGTAAAGAGGATGTATCCACTAACTCCCAGCAGAATTAAGGAAGGTTTTGAGTTAGACCTTGAAGGATGAGTAGGAGTTTGCTCACCTGCATAAAGAGAATGGGCTTAGTAGTCAGCAGGAATTGCCTGAAGTGTAGGAAGGCAGGGGATATTTGGGATTGGTATGACTGAGTGAAGATTTGCTACAGCCTCTGGGACTTTTGCCCAAAGAAGTTAAAGGATTGCTGAGGTCATACAGCAACTAACTGAGTGGCAGAGGCAGGGTTAAGCAGCTGACGCTGGATGCCTGGTCCCTGGTCCACATTCCTATATCTCCTATCCATATAAGAAATACAAAGCCCAAACTCAATGCTCTGTGACCATGACCTAGATGCAAACATTTGACTAGCCTTTCTCATCTCCTGTCTTGTGGGTTTAGCCCTGAGCTCTGAGGATTGTCCATAGTGAGAGAAAAGAAAGGCACTGATACTATTCAATCCATTTCAGTGTTTGTACTTGACCCAGACATTGGCCTAGGACTTGAATCCTTAGACCTTAATTCCCACTGCTGTTGCTGAGATAAACCCTGTGGCCTTCATAATGCATCCTGACCAGCTCTGATACACTCATGCTGAGCATTCCAGAAAAGAGCTGAATAAGCCAGGCTTCCAGCCTTTTACTGAAGAAGAACTACTTCCAAGTCCCCAAACTTTTTAAAGGCTGGAGGATTTATGTCAAAAGGTACCCTGTTCTTGTTCTCTGTCTCCTACCATCAGCAGTAATGAGGGCAGGACAGGACAAGATTCTTAAAGTCCATGCTAGCATAGAGGTATGTGCTCAAGAAACACTCATTTGACTGATTGATAGGTTAGGGGTATCTGTCCAAAGATCTCCAGTCATTCCCCAAATGCCATAATTTATCTTAGTTGGATTTTTAGAGAATAGAGCTTACTGATATAGGAAGGAACTAAATTTATTTTGGATTTGTACCACACCTCTTTTTTTTTTTTAATGCTTTATTGTGAATTATGTGATAGTTTACATGGGAGAACATTAGCTTCACATTGATCCCGTTGTATATAGTTTCCTTGCCATGGTTGTAATCCCCTCCATGCATTATCATCCACCAACCAAAGGGTATACCCTGCAAGCCTGCCCCCTGGTCCTCCGCACATAGCCCCTCTTCCTCTCTGGGTCCAAAGTCCCCAGCTGCTCCATCTTCCCAGGGCATCATCTCTGCCTCCATCCCTGGCATCACTGCTTCTCTGGGTAGGGTTCCGTTCTCCTCTCTTCTCCCTTGATAGTCCCAGGGACCTCGGCTCCTAGATTGCAAAGTTAATCACTTCCCTTCCTTTGCCACAAAGTGGCTACCTTTACATTTCCAGCCCTTATAATCCATCCTGATAACAATCATTCACTATTGTCTTGCAGAGACCTATCCGCATCTCCTTTCATCAGCCATGACTAGACAGAATGGATACTACTCAGTGGAGAATCTCCCTTGATCCACATCCTCTAGATCTAGGTTCCCTCTTGAAAGCTTGTAAGCCAGTCACTTCTTGCCTCTGTAGCCTTCTCATTCTGGGCAGCCAATGTCCAAGTTGCCCATCCCTGTCCTCTCCGTGTGCGGAGGGGGGTGGGAATGATCCTCGTTGTAAAGATTTGTTCACTCTTTTGAGCTACTGCTTCCATAGATGTAGTTCAAGTTCATTAAATTGTATCAGATTATTCTTTTTTCTCTCTTCTTTCTTCTTTTGGTTAAGCTCTAATCATCCAGTCGTTGAAGCCAGGTCAAGTGGTTATTATCTGCAAGTGTGGGTATACTTATGCATGTGCCCTCTCTTCTTATCAGCTGGATGCTTCATTCTCCACTCTAGTCCTCTGTGGCTATGTTGCTAACTCTGGGCCCAAGAGTCCCCTGGACTTGCCACGCTGCTGGTGAACCAGGTCTCCATCTGGGCTCACAGGAGTCCATTGAGTGTTGTAGGGCTCAGCTCACAGTTTCATTGCTGCTTTTCTCTTACTTCCCCCCATCAGTGATGAACGTGGTCACCAATCAGAGTGTGTATTCCCATTTAGTCTCAGTCTTAGAAGGGGGTTTGCCCTGAGGGGGACCTGCCTTGATGTCTCCTGGAGCCACTTGTTTGTTCTTGTAGTAATCAGTTGGTCTGCCTATATTGTTTTGTATTTTTCCTGCCAGTCTTTCTTTCAGGAAGTATCTTCTGTTCTTCTGGCTGCACCAGGCTGGTCTGCTTGTCCTTTCAAGTGGAAATTTCCCCTCAGAAGATTCTGAATGCTGTTCTGGATTCCACCTATGGTCTTGTGTAATGCAGAGGCTCCATAGGAAGCCTCCTTCACTGGGCATATTATAGCCCCATTTTAGGTATTCCATTCAATTATAGGCAGAAGATGGACTTACAAGCTTTCTATGGTGGTATTTCTGGCTATTCCTTTCTCTCCCCCTCCAGTGTCTATTTTATAGTGGTGTGCCAGGGAAACCAAGATTCAAAAGACAGCCAGGCACTCCTAGAGATCCCTGAGACCTTTGCTGTTGGCCTGCCCGATCAATAGGATTTTCAATAGGATTTTCATAATAGGATTTTCAAGTGAGTCAATTCCAACTCTTAATAACCCTACAGGATAGACTAGAATAGCCCCACAAGGTTTCCAAGGCTGCACTTCTTAAGGGAGTAGATCACCACATCTTTTCCCAAGGAGTGGCTGCTGGGTTCAAGTCTCCTGTCTTTTGTGCTTTAATCACAGTCAATACCAGGGCTGCTTCTTCATAATAATACGAACACACATTTTTTGCCTCTCCGGAATGTGAAGTGGAATTTCCATAGACTGCGTACTGTATGATATTGCAACAGAGAGAATGCGTAAGGCAGACAGGAGAATTCTACTATGTTCTATCAAGCCAGACATTGAAGAGATTTGCAAAAATATAAAGGAATGCCATGCTTCTCACTAAAATTTTTGTTTTACAAAATACAGTTATATTCATAAAAATGTTTTCTTTATGTTAACATGTAATGGTTTATAGAAATTAAAACATGATCTATTTTAAATGTAAAAAGACAGCCAAGCATTTTAACATTATTTTCCCCCTTTTCCCCATTCCAACCATGTCTCAATCTCTGTATCTTAGAGCCCTGTTGTTCCAAGGTTGTGCATACATCATTATTTACCTCTGTCCCACTTCAGCTTCACATTCATCCATTGTATTTCATTCCATTGCAATGACTACAATCCCCTCCATGCATCATCAAACAACCAAAGGATACACCCCACAGTCCCCCCCCCGGCTGCCAGCAAATAGCTCCTCTCCCTTCCTGAGTCCCATGTCCCCAGCCACTCCATCTGTCAACGCCATCATGTCTGTCTCCATGCCTGGCCCCACTGCCTCTCTGGGTAGGGTCACACTTTCCGCTCTTCTCGCTTGATGGTCCCAGGGACCTCTGCTTCCGGGCTGCAAAATCAATCAATCTCCTCATTTTGCCAAAAGAAAAAAAATCTGCCTCTACATTTACAACGCTCACAGTCAGTCCTGGCAGAAGGTATTCACTGTTGTACCACAAGAGCCTTATCCCCATTTCCTTTCGTCAACCCGGTCCCAACAGTTTGGAAATCATTCAGTGGAGGTTCTGCCTATCCCTGCCCCCATCTGGAACTAGGCTCCCTCTTGAAAGCTTGAAAGCCAGTCGTTTCTTGACCACACCTCTTTTTGGAATGGCTTGAGGCAGATTACAGATTTAAACGTGTCTTAAAGACTTTAAGGATGAGATGAAACATAACTTGGTGATTAGAAAGATGAAAAAGTAATAGTTCCAAATACTACCATCCTCAACACTTACACTATAAATTTGGTTGAAAGATTCCTGGCAGAAAGACCAAACAGGAAAACTATTAAGTTACTCAGAGTTCATTTTCTGATACCAGAGAGCATATAGACTCTCCTGTACGGAAAACATTTCTCCTCAAGCTAAAGCCAAATCAAAAGTGATTGCATTGGTGAGGAAGGAAGGTGAATGACAGGGTAAAGAGTCTGCAGTTCAGTTCAGTCAGAGTTGCTCATCATCCTCTAATTACCAGTCTGAGAAAAGCCAATGAGAGATGGTCCTGTCTTTAAGTTAATAGAAAGTAGACTTGATAGCAGACCAGGATAGATATACTACCATGATAAAACTCACAAGGACTGGCTCTTGGACAGGGGAAAATGTGGGAGGACAGGAGACTTTAAAGGATGACTAGATTTCAACAGGCAGAAAATAATGAGTTTTAAGCAAAGTATGTTTTCCACATTGATTTTACAAAAGCTAACAAATAAACACTATCCAAAGGGATAGCAAGTGCTTTTTGAGTGATTACTATCTGTCAGGCACATTCGTTCACAATAACACCAAGCCTATGGAGGAGCAATTATTGCTTACATTTTACAGATGAGGAAACTGAAGCTCAATTTGTCCAGGCTCACACAGTAGTAAGTGATATGTCAGGATTTGATATCAGGACTTTATCTCTTTCCCACTATGTTGTTGTTGTTAAGTGCCGTCGAGTCAGTTCTGACCCATAGCGACCCTGAACAGGGTTTCCGAGGCTGTAAATCTTTACGGGAGTAGAAAGCCTTATCTTTCTCCCGCAGAGCGGCTGGTAATTTCAAACCGCTGACCTTAAGGTTCGCAGCCCAAGTCGTAACCACTACGCTACTTATACTACCTTGTTTATTCAACCAGTTTTCTTGGTTGGTTTTTGTTTATTTGTATGTTTTGTTTTTTCATAATATTTCATGGTGTTTCGGGTGAAAAGTTTTCATAGCAGTTTAGGTCAATAATGTCTACAAAAGTTGTTCAGTGACATCGGTTACATTCTTCACAATGTGTGACCATTCTTATAACTTTCATTCTGATTGTTTTATATCCATTAACCTCTTTTCACTGCCTTCTTGCATTCTCAACTGTGTTTTAACGTAATTGTTGTTGATCATTTGGTCTTATATAAGTGACTTTCAAAGGTGCACAATACATACATGTGGTTTTTTTGTTTTGTGTTGGCCAATTTGTTGTTTAGCTACACGGAGACTTCAAGGGTTAGTTTCAATTTAAACTTTGAAGATTATCTCAGGGTGATAGTCTCAGGGACTCCTCCAGTCTTGACCAGTCCAGTAGATCTAAACCAGACAGCTCTTAATTGGAGGCTCCATAATGAGTCTGGCTGCTAACCTCATGGTCAGCAGTTCAAAACTACTAGCAGTTCTGTGGGAGAAAGATGACGCTTTCTGCTCCTCTAAAGATTTATAGCCTCAGAAACCCTATGCAGGGTCGCTATGAGTTGGAACCGACTCCATGGCATATCACCACAACCACCACCATAAAGAAAAAGAATATAACATGAGGACCTGAAAGAACGTGCTCCATTGATGCTTTAATGTTATGTTATTAACCTGTAAATAGAAGATGAATAGTGTGTCAGTTACTTTATTTTTCTCTTACTTGAGCCTTTTGACTAATCGTAGGCCACAGTCAAGTCACAAGTGGTTTTCTGTACTTTGTTCATTTTGTCAACAAAACATGCATCTCTCATCTGTCTCTCTACTCCAACGGTCTCTGCTCACCTCCTCTCCCAGTGTTGTAGCCATTTTGAAATAATGCTCAGAGTGTGCCATGTTCTCCCACACCCGGCAACTGCACATGCTATAGCCTTTAAAACTTGGCTCAAATCCCATCTCTACCTGGAAGCCTTCCCTGAGTTCCCTTTTCTCCTCCCCACTCCATATGGATAAGATACTCCTCTTATTCTCCCACAGAATCCTGTAAATATGTCTGTTGCAAAAACAACAACAACAACAAAAACTAAGCCATCCATCCCACAGCATTCTATACTTAGCTGGATTCAATAATTCATTGCAGTGGCCACACAGAACTCAGACGCCGTACCCACATTTATAGGCTGTATTAGGGAAGTTAACAGGTTACAGTGCAGAATCAGAAAATGCTCAGAGCACAGTTCTTCCATTCAGAGCAGCCTCCCTTCAGTCATGTCCACAGGCAGGCATCTCTTTGCCCAGGCAATGGTACACAGCTCTCTCAGGGCTGCTGATAAGTGCTCACAGTGCACACCATTCCACTATAAGCCTCAGCCTGAAGGCACTCGACTCTAGCTCTGTGGGTCACAACCTAGCTTAGCTCCTCCAATAATTGTCTGGAGGCACCCTACTCTGCAAGCAAGCCTCCTGCCCAAAGTCACTCATATTTGCTCCATGGGCTGGGAAGCCTACCACTGTGTCTCATTCTCTGGCTCTTGGTTCTGTTGCTGCTGCTCCTCCCCTGGTGTCACAGACTTCTGGGTCAAGGAGATTCAATGCGCAGAGATCTCTGGGTCCAAAGGACACTCACCACTCCTGACTCTTCTTCTTTGGTGGCAGTGAGATCCCCAATTCCGTTTTCTGAGACAGCTCATTTTATTAGAGTTCCAAGTTTGTACAATCACTATTAACTCTGTTAACCACTCACAACTGAATCATATCATCCTATTAGTGTCTTCTCACACCTTCTCTTATCCAGATCCAGCAGGGCAGAAACGTTTTTTGGTGGAAGTTACAAAGATTGTGGGTAGAAGAACCACATGAAGAAATTCATTACACTGCACTTCCCTTTAGCAGTACATTTTCATCGTGGTTTTATTGGTTTATGATTTTCTTATTCATCTTTGTGTAACCAGGACCTTGCATGCTGCCTAGTAAATGCTCAATAAATGTTTGTTTGACAAACAACTACTGTGTGTCAGGCACTGTCTTGGGTACTAGGGATATAGGGATGAGTGAGACGCGAGCACTTCCCTTGAGGAACTTAGAGTCTAAAGGAGGATGCTGATATATAATGTAATGGTTGTTATTATTGTTAAGTGCTATCAAGTCAGTTCCAACTCAGAGCGATCCTGTATAGGATTTCCAATGAGTAGCTGGTGGGTTTAAACTGCTGACCTTGTGGTTAGCAGTCCAGTGCTTATCCTATAGCATCACACTAGGACTCTGTAGTGATTAGAGTCCAGTATTAGAAAATCTATAATAGGGGTTATGGAGAGCACAGAGGAAGAAGAAATCAACTCAATCTAGAGAATCAGTGAAGTCTTCCAGAGGTAATAATTATAGGATGAATCTTGAAATATGAAATATTTTTGCAAATATAAGTATAGCAGACAGAGGGGAAAACATGTTCAATGGCAGGCAAGAAAGTCAATGGGGAATTGTAAGGAGTATTCATATCCTAGCCATAATTTGGAATGGAAAATATGTTGTAGATATCAAATGCAAGAGAGGTAAGGTTTTCATGCTATTGTGAAGGTTTTAAGACTATTATTCTGACAATATTGTTTTTAGTCAGTTGGATGCGTTTTATCACAAGACAGTAAAAATGTTATAGTCACCTTTGGTGAAATAAATAATAACTTACTTACAGTTTCTAATCTGCCTCCTTTCAAAAAGTTGTGTGAGCTGACATAATAAAAGACACATACACAATAAAACTATTGATCTAGAAACAGGAAATCAAAACTACAGATGGACGAGCACAATAGTTTTCCAGCCTTCTTTTTCCTTTCTTAGCTCATTTGGTCTTTGGATAGTCCTCAGGGGTGGGTGGCAGGGGTCCATCTAGTTTAGAACTGGAACGAAAAAGCGCTCCTTGTTAATGTTTGTGGCTTCAGTAAAAACATGACTGTCTACCACATTTTCCATTTGATGTCACAGATATTCCTGATGCTCTGGGTTTTCACAGAGTTTCCAGCACATACTTTTTGATGGGAATAATCATCTTTATTTTGCTGTTCTTCAAATTTTTGCTTGTCTGAGCTTCTTCATGTTTCTTTGATTCTATTGTCCATTTAGTTTCCCTGATTTAAAAAATAGGTGTATGTATTTGAAAAGCAAAAAAGTACACATAGAAAAAAAAATGTCTCCCAAGATACTATAACCAAAGGATGTTGTTAGTAAATGCCAATGAGTCGGTTCTGACTCATAGCAACACTGTATAGGGTTTCCAATGAGCAGCTGGTAGGTTCGAATTGCTGACCTTCTGGTTCTCAGTCCAGTGCTAATCCTACAGCGATATTCATGGTTAATTACTTATATTTTCAAACTTTTTTGACATCATTTTAGGATTTCAGAGTTTTCTAGAATAGAGTAGATGTAGAGAATTCCTGAGTACCCTCAGGTAGCTTTCCCAGTTACTAACATT
>NW_006408941.1:236901-243873 GCF_000296735.1 Chrysochloris asiatica | reverse complement strand
CTTGGAAAACCTATGACGTAGTTCTGCTCTGTCCTGTAGAGTTGCTAGGAGTCAGAATCGACTCAATGGCAACAGGTTTTGGTTTTATATTTATTTATAATGATTTGGGTTTTTTTACTTACCAATAAGGAATGTAGGTAATCTCAGGATTCTGCATCAGTCCCTAGCCTTATACACAATGGGTGGCACACATATTCCAACAGACCACTCAACTTCAGAGAATCAACTGTTTTTATGTTCTTGACTCTTCAGATGCCAGTAGAAACTGCTGAGTAAATGGGCAAGGAGGCAGGTTAGTGCCTTGAATGCAGATTTAATTTAATCTTATTCTGTAGTCAGCCAAGATCCAGTGAGAAGTTTCTGACAGAGGAGTAAGCTGTGAAGAGCTGTGTTTTCTGGAGACTCATTTGACAGTGTGTGTAGGATGAATTGAAGGAGGAAGAAATCAGAGCATGAGGCCATGAGTCATTTGGGTAAAATGATCCCTAGTGTCAAGGGCAAATCTCTGCCCAGGTAGAACACAGCTTTCTCCAGCATAATGCGTCCTTTTCTTTCACGTGTCTTTCAGAGCTGGTTAAAGTCATATGGCTACCTACTTCCCTATGATTCCCGGGCATCTGCGTTGCACTCAGGGAAGGCCTTACAGTCAGCAGTCTCCACTATGCAGCAGTTTTACGGGATCCCTGTCACCGGTGTGTTGGATCAGACAACAATCGAGTAAGATTTGCTAGGACCTTGTCTTTTTAATTTTCTGGACTTACATTTGGATTCACATTTTTCATAGACTTGTGTACACACAATGTTCAACCTACTCCTCTACCTTTTACTCCTGCAGTGTTCTCCTGGGAAGGACTACCCCAAGGTGTCTTTTTATGGGAGCTAGGGATGTGTTGAAATGGAAGCCCCAGTTCTACCATAAACTTGCTGTGTGACCTTGGACAAACCTCTTAACCCTCTGGACTTCTACTTCCTTATCATTAAAATGAGGGACTGGACTTCCAACTGCTCTGAAAGGGATCACATTAGGAGGTCCTGGATAAAGTAAAAGAAAAATGTGGAACACAAATTTAAAATATTATTTAAAAAAAAATCAAGCTGACTGGTCAGATAAAGATGGGTAGAACTAACCCCCCAGCCCCAGGCTAAGGCCCTGGCTCACCCTTTAAATCTGAAAATGAACTTACCCTATGACTCAATTTTCAGTCAAACAATACACACAGATTTTGATGTGGTGCTGTAGGATACGCACTGAACAGCAGGTAGGTTTGAGTCACAAGATCGATGGTTCAAACTCACCAGCCCCTCCTCAGAAACCTTATACAGGGTCGTTATGAGTTAGAATGTACTCAATGGCACTTAACAACAACAATAATAAGGGGAGCAATAACAGTAGGGAGATAGGCATAGGTTAGAATAATCAACCACTTGAGATCAAAGGGGCAGCATTTACCCACGGACAAAATTTCAAAAGGATTAGGAAAGAAGGAAGAATGAAAAACAGGAAACAGAGGGCAGAAGTAGGATAAGTGATGTTACATTGTAGGGATTGCAATCAATGATGTGAAACAAAATGTGTATGAATTGTTGAATGGGAAATTGATCGGTTCTATAAACCTTCACCTGATGTAAAAAGTTAAAATAAAATAAAATGAGGGACAGGGTTATAGATGGTCTCTTAAGTTTCCTCTGGCTCTGTTTTCTATGAGTCGCCATTTTGGAGTTCCCTGAGATACATGTCTCATTTGATACAAGAACTCTTGAATGATAATGAGTTGGCAACTCTTGTTCCATTTATCAAACATTTATTGAGTGCCTATATGAAAAGCACTTGCTTGAGCCTATAATCCCTGCCCTCCAGAGACTCACTATTTAATGAACAACATAGTCATCCGCTTGCACAATTCTGGAACTTGGAAGAAAAGTGTTGAGTTTCATGGACATATTT
Source organism: Chrysochloris asiatica (assembly GCF_000296735.1). Classification (NCBI taxonomy): domain Eukaryota; kingdom Metazoa; phylum Chordata; class Mammalia; order Afrosoricida; family Chrysochloridae; genus Chrysochloris; species Chrysochloris asiatica. The sequence continues at coordinate 241,928 of NW_006408941.1, read as the reverse complement.
AGGGGGTAATGGCAAGTAAGTAAAACCACTAGAATGACAAAGATCACTGAGGGAGAGGAATGCTGGGGATGGAACCCCATAAAGAAAGTTGAGCAGGAACAGCCAGAGAGAAGCAGAGGAAGCCTGGGACTATGAAGTCATGACAGTGAAGGGGGGAATGATCAGCAGGGTCAGCTGCTGCAGAGTGGTCAAGTAGGTAATGACTGAATTTAATGACAAGAAGGTTGTTATCAACCTCAGTGGAATGGTGGAGACAAAGTCAGATTGGAGTGGGAAGATGACTGCTGTGGGGGATGGTTCTTTAAAATGAGAGAGGGCTGCACATATTTAAATTTGTTTGTAAAATAGCCATTAGTAAAGAAGGACATGAAGACGTGGAAAAGAGCTGGAATGAGTTCCTATAGTGGTAATAAGGGATGGGCTCTTGAGCCAAGGTGGAAGGAAAGCAGGGTTGGGTAGAGATGCAAGGGAATATAGAGTTAGAGGCACAGGAAAATGATAATGTAGTATTCCACCTGATCGATCTGCTCCAAGGTCAGTAACTCCTGGAGAAAGTCTTCTCTGGGCCTCAATTTACTCATCTGTATAATGAAGTTGGTTTGTAGCTCTTAAATTCTAGGATCCCATTACATAGTCTTAGGATGTAAAACTGGGTAAGTCAGGGGTTTCATGATCCTAAATTTCTTTCTGAACATTTTTTTTTCCCCTAAGATTCTTTGATTTTGAGACTGTGAAGTTCTGAGATAATGCATTTGGCTGATTGGATGATGTTGTGAGTACAGTGGACTCCTTGATCCTGCTGACTCACAAGTGAGTGGCTTAAAGAGAGAGCCCAGTCACTTCTCAAAGCAGAGGTTATTTTGAGGGCTTTGTGCAGACTCCAGGAGCAGTGTGCATGATGGGACAGGGGCACTGGTATCTCTGCTGAAGCGCCAGCTGGCCTTGGGTTTTACACAATTCCAGAAAGCCCCAGGCCTGTTGGACAAAATTCAGAAAGTGGCAGGTGGACAGAGAGTGAGAGGAGGAGGCAGAGGGAACAATCCAAGGGAAGAAGATGGCACTTCACTCTGGCAGTTTTGCCCTGACTTCTTCATAGGAAGGTGGGGAGAGATAGTCTGGAGGCCTGGAAGAGAAGAAGGCATTCGTACTTAATCCAGAACCTGAGTGGCGGTGTGTGTGTGGTGCAGGATTTAGAGACCTTACTTTCAGTTTACACTCTGTGATCTTAGGCAATCGCTGCCTTTCTCTGGGGCTGTTTCCTCCTCCAGGGACCCTTCCAGATTTAATTCAGTGTTAGTATAGCATTTGGTATAGCTCTGGGTTCTCTTCCCAGGGCTGTTGGTAAAAGGAAGCTGTATTCACAATTTAAAGGACTATATTTGAGTATCTATCTTGGGAAACATCACAAGGTCAGTGGTTCAAACCCATCAGCCACTCCACAAAAACCCTACACAGGGTTGCTATAAGTCGGAACCAACTCATTGGCACTTCACAACAACAACAGTAGTATAGGACACTGGTCTGGGCAAGGTGGAGCACATAAAGAGAAAGAGCTGGTCACTTCCTTCAAAGGGCTTTTAATATTGGTTAAAATGGTCTGTCTTCTTCTCTCTATTGCCAATGACAACTGCTTTTAACAAAACTGCAAATGAGGCCACACGGTTTTCCCTTCCAGAAATCCCAAACTCCAATTTAGTAAGTTAGTCCTTAAACCAGCACAGATGGAGAAAATGCAGGGACAGCCTGGACTCGATTGGCCATGATCTGTCAAACCTCCCTTCCTGGTTCCTTTGTTTTAAAAAATCCCCCATGATATCCCAGGCCAACTATTCCCTTCTGGGACTTTACCTGATAACAAATAGTTATCAGAATGTACTTCATTCTAGGCACTGGACTGGACCGCATTGACTTTGGGGGACATAAAGAAGAATATGACATAATTTCTGTCCTTACAGAATTTACCATTTATTATGGACAATGGACTAATAGATTTAAAGATCACACTACAATGTAGTATCCGGTGCTATAGAGAATTATATTCCAAGGACTTTGGCTTTTATTCTTGGCTGTTTACACCCATACTGTATTTCTTGAACACCAATAGTGAAAGAGAATTTCCTGTCTCCCATTTTATTGTTGGATAGTTTTGATTGATTCATTCATCCATTCAACAAATAATTATTGAGCACCTTCTAGATCAGTCTCTCTGCCGGTACTAGGGATACTAGCAAGGGTCATATCCCCATAGATTTTAGGATCTAATATAAAAGGCAAAGAAAAACTGAGACGGTATATCCATAATATCATTTCCGGTAGTGGTAAATGCTATGAAGAAAAATAATGAGAGTAAGAAGATAGTGGTAGGATGGAGAAGGGGAGGATATTTTAGATAGGCCGGACAGGGAAGGCCTCTTTGAACTGGTGACACTTGCACAGAGACTTTAATAAGGTAAAGTTACAACACATCATGTGGAGCAGGGGAACCTCATAAGCAGAGGGCATAGCAAATGCAAAGAGACAGGTCACTGTAGCTGGAGCATAGTGTATGGACAGAAGCAGGGTGAAGATGTTGGATAGGAGACAGGAGCTAGATAGTTAGGTAAGGGCTATGGTCTAGTGTGGAGTCCTGGTGTGGTGCTGTAGTATAATCACTGGACTGCTAACCACAAGGTTGGTGGTTCAAACCCACCTGTCACTCCTCAGAAATCCTATACAGGGTCACTGTGAGTCAGAACAGACTCGATGGCACTTAAAAACAATAACAGTGGTCTAAAACACTCCACTGCAAACTCAAAGGTTGGTAGCTCGAACCCACCCACGACTATTGTCATCAAATCAATTCTGACTCATAGAGACCTCATATAGCATTTCCAAGACTATAAATCTTTATGGGAACAGAAAGCCTCATCTTTCTCCTGAGGAACAGCTAGTGGGTTTGCACTGCTGATCTTGGCTTAGCAGTCCAGGGGTTCAAATCCACCAGTTGCTCCTATATAGGGTTACTACAAGTCAGAATCGACTCAATGGCAGTGAGTATGGTTTTGGTTTAGGACAAGGAGTTGGGTTTTATTCTAGGTGTTTGGGTAAGCCATTGGAGGGTTTTAAATCAGGGAGTGATATGATCGCATTATACTTACAGAGCATTTCCATATACACTCTCTCATTTAAGACTTCTTCAACCTTAGGTGGTAATCAAGGCAAGGACTATAATTCACATGTTGCAGATGAGGAAACTGAAGTTTACCTTGGTCCAGTCATTTTCCAGGGTCCTATGATTAGAGGTCCTGGTGTGGCACTGTGGGATAAAGCATTGGGCCACAAGATTGGTTTGAACTGCAAGGTTGGCGGTTCAAATTCACTAGTCCCTCCTTGGAAACCCTATATAGGGTCACCTTGAGTTGGAATTGACTCAACAGCACTTACCAACAAAAACAACAATGATTAGAGGTGGATCTAGAACTACTGAGCTAAGTTCTGCTGATCCCCAGGCTCTTCTAGAGCAATGTTTCATCATATTGGATTGAGTGAATGAATGAATGAGTTTATCAGTCATGGTCCTTTTGGGGACATTCCAAGGTTTAAGGTGAGGATGTGTGCTGCCAATCACACTGGGGCTGGGGAGATTGCCTTCTTATAGTGACCAGTGTCTACCGTATTAATGTGTGTGTCCTTTCTCTGCCCAGGTGGATGAAGAAACCTCGATGTGGTGTTCCTGATCACCCCCACTTGAGCCGTAGGCGGAGAAACAAGCGCTACGCCCTGACTGGACAAAAGTGGAGGCAGAAGCACATCACCTACAGGTGCTTTGACTTGTCTCTTTCTCCCTGGCTTTGGCTCCACCATCACTCTGTTTTTCCTGGCCTACGTTTCAGAAACTCATACTATAGGTGGGTCTGAAGATCAGAAGCCTCGATTTTGTCCACCTATGATTTTGTCTGCCTGTGACTTCCAGAAGATGCTGTGACTCCAATTTCAGGTTTATTTGGACCTATGGGGGCTTATTAGTAATGTCCTGTTTAGATGCTTATTGTTTTTAGTTATAGAAAATGAAGTATGAATTGATCAGTAATTCTGGCTGTGATAAAGAACTGTGGTTGAACACATCCTTTCCCTATCACTGATTGCCAAACCGTACTTCATGTGATCTTGATCCCTTACCCCTCAACTAAAGCCAACCTGATAGACTTCACCCGAGATTCCCAGCCCAGCCTTGTTTCTCAAATATAAAGAATAGGAACCAAATCACAACAGTGTCACCCCTTATCTGACAGAGAAGGATCAGTCTCCAAGTCAGACCAGAGACCAAGAGCAGGGATGATGAAGCCCATCACAGGAGACTCAGACATCAGAATTTGGGGTGGGCTGAGGAGGTCAGGAGTAGGGCAGGCTTAGGTGGGCCGTGGTTGGCAACTCTCAGAGCACTGATACCAGAGGTAGGTTCAGAAGTAGGATAAGATAGAGATCTTTATAATTGAACTCAGGGCTCTCCTGCCAACAAGCTATAGAAAACAGAAGAAGGATTTTTTAGAAATCTGAGAAGAAAACTTAAGAATCTGGGTAAGAAACAGTCTCATAGTCTCCTGAAGACAGTGACTCAAGAGACAAAAGAACTGGGTTTGAATCCATCTTTGAGCTGAACTTTTATCATCCAGTCTCCCTGTACCTCAGTTTCCTTACTTATTGAACAGGTAATGGGTCAGAACCCCCAAAAGTAGTGAAGATGATGATCCTTTGTGGAGAGCCGTGAAATATTAATATTGTTGTTGTTAGGTGCCATCGAGTTGGTACTGACTCATAGTGACCTTATGCACAGCCGAACGAAACACTGCCCGATCCTGGGCTAACCTCACTACTGCTGCCATGCTTGAGTCCATCAATGCTGCCACTTGGCCAATCCATCTCGTTGGGGGTCTTCTTTTTCTCTGACCCTCTACCTTACCAAACATGATATCCTTCTCCAGTGACTGGTCCCTCCTGACAATATGTCCGAAGTATGAGAGATGAAATTTGGCCATCTTGGCCTCCAA
>NW_006408941.1:225371-232241 GCF_000296735.1 Chrysochloris asiatica | reverse complement strand
AAATTCAAGATCATATTTTGGCTCTCGTAGACTTATTTTCATTTTCTTCAGCTTTAATTTGAATCATATACCACCTTATAGCAGCTTGTAGAGAGACAAGCAAAGACAACCAAAGATTGTTTTTGAAAGGGATTTTTCACTTAAGCTTTTCTTGTTTGGATATTTTATGATTTTTATGACGTATGTATTTAGTATTAGGGAAAAAAATTAAAATTTAGAAAATGCTATCTATCAATTGCTCCCATAAAGATTTACAGACTCAGAAACCCTATACAGGGTCACTATGAATCAAACTGACTCCATGGCACAAAACTACCACCACTAAATGTTATCCCTTATGTAACTTAAATTCTGTCAGAGGTCAAATATAAAACACTGATTAAAGCAAGGTTGCTCTGGTTGAGAGTCCTGGTGTGGCACTGTAGAATAAGCACTGGACTGCTAACTGAAAGGTTGGCAGTTCAAACCCACCAATTGCTCCTCAGAAACCTTACACAGGGTCACTATGAGTGGGAACTGACTCAGTGGCAATTAACAACAACTGGGATTTAGACAGAGGTGAGGGCCCAGAGCATGGCTTCCTCTTCTTCAACACCAGGAGCACCTCAGCAGAATTCTAGGCTTCAAAATTGGATGATCCTTGGATCATATGGTCTCCAATGTCCATTTTAGCTCTACTAGACTCTGACTCTCTGTCTGCGTCTCTCTAACGACCCTCTCCTCTCTCACCAGCATTCACAACTACACCCCAAAGGTGGGTGAGCTGGACACACGGAAAGCTATTCGCCAGGCTTTTGATGTGTGGCAGAAGGTGACTCCACTGACCTTTGAAGAGGTGCCATACCACGAGATCAAAAGTGACCGGAAAGAGGCAGACATCATGATATTTTTTGCTTCTGGTTTCCATGGCGACAGCTCCCCCTTTGATGGGGAAGGGGGATTCCTGGCCCATGCCTACTTCCCTGGCCCAGGGATTGGAGGAGACACTCACTTTGACTCAGATGAGCCATGGACGCTAGGAAATGCCAACCATGATGGTAAGACAATGATGGGACAGAGGGTCAGTCATGGGCTACTTTGAGGAAGCCCTTTGAGGACACCACTGATGGGGCTTCTGCTCTCTAGAGGTTCTAGTCTAATAACTAAGACCTAAGAGTGGGAACTATGGTCTCTAATGAGATCCAACATTGAGTCTACCAAGGCCAGAGCCACAGAAATGGGTCAGATCACTTAGTTGATGGTCCAGTGAGGCTGAATCCAGAGGGTAAAGCTAGGTCATGATTAAGAAGATAAGCAATAGATCAGAGGTTAGAGAAAAAGATATAAAATGCATTAAGCTGTGGATCTGAAAGTGGGAGACTCCAGTCTGACTGATGAGAGTTCCAAAGGCCATCTTATGGAATGGCATGGCTGACTTTCTTCCCTCAAGTCAACCTCACAGGTGAATAACAGGGCCCACAATTCTTCTAGTATTGTTGAATAACTTGCCCTGCACCACTATGATTTAATTAATATCTAGGAATTAAGAGCCAACAATGTGCAGTCATAGTAACAATACCAATATTTACTTGCAGACACTGCCTAGTAGTGCAAATATACATTATTATGCCCATTTTCAGCATGTGGAGTTGGGGTTCAGAGTGGTGGTGGGGCTTATCTCAAATGGCGCAGCTAGGTGATAGTAGAGCTGGGCCTGGTCCAACTGGAACCTACTGCAGCTGCCTGGGGTCAGTTACCTCTCTGTCTCATCTGTAAAATGATGGGCTTATCTGAGGTTCCTTGCAACTCTAACAAGCTACAAAGCCTAGGAGGATCTGAACAACAACTGTGTTTCTCCTCCTGGGAGTCCAGAGTTTAGGGGTCAGGGGAGTGAACACAGGTAAGCCTGTCATAAGACATAATGACTATAGCAAATATACCAAGAAAATGCAGCAAGAGACTGGAAGAGTGAGTACAGAGGGACCCTGGCTTTTCGGTTATAATAGTGAGTAATACTTCAATATTCTATACAAAGTGGCTTCTACATATTGTGTCATAGATAGATATTATTAATATTATCCCCACTGTGCAGATGGGTAAAGTGAGGCAAAGAGAAACATTAAGTAACCTACCTAAGGTCCTATGTTTGGTGGATGGTAAGGTAAGGCTTTGAAACTGGGAATTATGATGCCAGAGCCCACTTGTGTGCTTCTCTAACTGCAGAGACCATGAGAATCACCCAGAAACCTTTCTTAAAATGCAGATTCTTACCTTTTTACTATTCTGACTCTCTAGATGTGGTGTAGAACCTGAGAAAGTGCACTTAGTCTAATAAACTCTCCAGTATTTCTGAGGCAGGTATTCCATCACCTTGCAAGATAGTTTTACTCTTCAGAGTTTCTTTAACTTGCCTGATCAAAAGAATTAACTGGATTCTTGTTATAAATATGGATTTATAACATCCAGGCCCTTCCCTAGGATGTTTTGATTCTTATGTTTATACAAGTATGGGAAACAGGTACCTTTTTCCCTGATGTGGAAAAAACTTCATGCTTTAACCACAGAGCAGACTCTTGAAGGGCCATTTCCTCAGAAGCCGGTTTTTTTTGGTATCTGTAGAAGTCTCCTTGAAACGTTTTATATCATTGTATGGATCCAATGGTTTATGTTCCAAAAACTGATTCAGAAGAAGGTTTGGCAAAGTTACAACAAAATCAGTCTAAGCAAAATGACAAAACTGTTAAATTGCTCTTTGCCTACTTGATGTACTGTGTTGGCTTGCATGCTGCTGCGATTCTGGAATCTCTGTCACTGGCACTTTAAATACCAGCAGACTCACCCATTGTGTGCAGGTTTCAGATGAGCTTCCAGACTAAGACAGACTAGGAAAGAGAGATGGAATACTTCTGAATATTTAGTCACTGAAAAGCTTATGAATAAGTGTGGTACACTGTCAGATAGTGCCAGAATATTGAATACTGAAACATGATGAAAAGCGCCAGATTATTGTTAGCTATAGTGCCGAAAAATGAGCCCCTCAGGTTGGAGAGCACTCAAAATACAACTGGGAAAAACTGCCTCCTCAAAGTAGAGTTGACCATTATGAGGCGAATAGAGTAAAGCTTTCTGGACTTTCATTCACTGATATAGCACAACTCAAAATGAGGAGAAACAGCTGTAAACATCCATTAATAATTGGAAAATGGAATGTATCTGGGAAAATTTAAACTTGTCAAAAATGAAATGGAACACATAATCATCGATATCCTGGCATTAGTGAGCAGAAATGGACTGGCATTGACCATTTTGAATTTGACAATCACTTAGTTTACTGTGCCAGAAATGACAAATTGAAGAGGAACGGTGTTACATTCATCATCAAAAAGAACAGTTCAAGATCTATCTTGAGAGAACAAACAAGATGGTTGATCAGGTGAAAGTGCAGTGAGGAGCTCCGTCAGCAACAACACAGAATACAGGATCAAGCAGGCTCAGGGAATGGTCCCAGAACTCTGAACCACATATAAAGGAATATTTACAAGGTTGGAAAGCTTACAGTTAGGGGAATTTGTAGCAGAAACAAGATCCAATGCTTTCTAATCCAAGACACTTTGCTGCTCCTGGAGCTGCCATCTTGGGCGAGACAGAGTCAGGGAAGGATCAGAGCAGCCATGGACGCCTGACAGAACCGCGGAGATAAAGATGTGGACATTCTTTTTTTTTTTTTTTAAATCTGTTCATTGGTCTCTTGCTGTCTGTGCACCTCCATTCTGGTGATTACAGGGGGTGACTGAGTGAGTGGACACCCCAACCCCACCCCCGGAGGGTTCTACTATGTATGTGCTCAGATCTCCTTAAAATTTAAAGGGACAGTTTCCACTTAAAACCAAAGAGCAGTGCAAAACGGCCACAGCCAGCCCTTAACTGTTTATTACTAGGAAAAAGGCCTGAAAGGGGATTGTGGAATGGGACAGGCATTGTGGAATGGGACAGGCAGACTTAAAAGGAAATAGGCTGAAAATTAAATCCTGAGTTATGTCACAATGACCAACAGTGGCATCTTGAAATTTCTCAGGAAGAAGAGTGAAAAGGGAAGCCCATCTCCTGATCACATCTACCTGGAAATACACACCCATCTAAATATTAAGGCCACAGGTAACTCCTGAATATACCCAAAAAACAGAAACATGTGACCATATCAGCACATGTCCAGAAACGAGATAAAGTGGCTGAGGCAAGTGAGCTGGAAGTAGACCTACACTCCATACTGGAAGATGGGCAGGCTTTGCAAATGCCTGAGAGGGAATTCAGAAAAAAATGTTTATAGAATGTATCAAAACACTATACAATGGAGTTGAGAAAAATAAGGAAGAAGTCAGGAAAGAGCTACAGGAACAATCAAGTAAGATAGATAGAGCGAAACATTGGAAACAATTCAAAACCTACAGAAAGAGGTCCAAATGATTAATAATAGAATATCAGAAATGGACAATACACTGAAAGGGCAAAGGAACAGAACTGAAGAGATAGAAGCCAGAACTAGTGAGTTAGGAGATAAAATTTCTCAACACTACTAAGATAGAAGAGCTAGCAGAAAAGGGGATACAAAAATCTGAAGAAGGTCTAAGATTCATGTTGGACAACATGAAGAGGAATAACTTAAGAATTAGTGGCATTCCAGAACAGAAACAATCACACAAATCCACAGAGGAGTTAGTTGAAGAGCTGCTGGAAAAAAATGTCCCTAACATCCTGAAAAGCCAAAAGATAAGCATTCAAGAAACACAACGAACGCCAGGAAGGATAGACCCTAAAAGAAAATCACCAAGACATATAATAATCAAGCTCTCCAAAAATCAAAGATAAGGGCAGAATCCTGAAAGCAGCTAGGGAAAAGAGAAGTGTAACATACAAAGGCAAGCAAATCAGATTAAGCTTGGATCTCTTAACAGAAACCATGCAGGCAAGAAGGCAATGGGGAGACATATGTAAAATCCTGAAAGAAAAAAAACTTCCAACCAAGAATCCTCTACCAAGCAAAGCTGTCAATCAGATATGATGGTGGAATCAAAACATTCCAGGATAAACAGAAGCTAAGGGATTTTGCCAAAGCCAACCCTGAGCTGCAAAACATCCTAAAGGGAGTTCTGTAGACTGAGAACCAACAAGAACAGACAACCACCAGAGAATGACATACATGGCAGCATCACCCTGATCTCAACTGACAAATGGAAGAGTCAAGAACAGAATAAAATTATAAGAACAGAGGATCTGGGAGGTCAGTCTATGATCAAAACAACTACAATGTGAAAGAAGATAAACACAGAGGAACAGAGATCCAGGTGGTGAGAATGTCAGGTAGATTACAGGATAAAATAGACAGTCTTAAATGGAGGGAAGAGGGAATAAGGTAACCACAACAGTGGGGTTGGAGTAGGGGTTTTAATTTGGGTGTTGGGGAGAGCAATACAAGAAGGGGGAAGAAGTGGAAGAACAAGATAGATAGGGGAACACTGAGACAGGTTTGCATGGCCTAGTGGGACAGAGGTAAATAGTGATGCATGCTCAAACTTGGAACAATAGGACTCTGTAATACAGGGATTTAGGCATAGTTTGAAGAGGGGATAATACTAAAATGCTTGACTGTCTCATGAATATTGGTTTCCCTTGCCTACTATTGTAAAATAGACACTTGAGTGGGATAGAAAGGAATGTTGGGAAACATGATTAGGGAAAGCTTGCAAGCCCATCTTCAGCCTATAATTGATTAGAATACCTAAAAGGGGTTCTAGAACTCGCCCAAAGAAATAGGCCTCTTGCAAAGCCTTTGCAGAGTATAGGACCTTAGGTGGACTCCTGAGTCCCATACAGAACCTTATGAGGTGGGACATTCCCACTAATAAGGACAAGCAGATCAGCCTGGAACAGCTAGAGCAACAGAAGATACATCTTCAAAGAAAGATAATCAGGAAAAACCCAAACCAAAAATGTCAGTATTACTGGCTACTACAAGAATAAGCAAGCTCTTTGCTAGGTAGCCATTAAGGCAAGCAATCAAGTTCCTTCAGGACAAACCCCCCTCTAAGACTGAAACTCAAAGGGAACACATTAGCAAGCATGTAAGCTTGTTGGTGACCACATTGGTCTACTGGTGAGTGGAAGAAGGGGAAAGGCAACAATAAAGAAATGGGCCAAGTTCAACCACAGTCCATTGACTCCCATTGACCTGGAGATGAGAGAGAGAAGAGGGCTGGGTGGTCCAAAGTGTGGTGAGATCTGAGGACATTTGAGCCCATTGACAAGGACAAAGCCACAGAGGGCTAGAGCTGAGAGTGAAGCATCCAGATGATATGAAATGTGGATGATGCACAAGAACACCCAAACTTGCAGACAGCACCCATTTGACCTAGTCTCGATGGCTTGATAATCAGAACTCGACTAAAGAAAGATTACCAAAAAAAATTATTATTTTTATAAAGATAACAAGGGTAAATTGCTACAATTTGATTACTTGACAGCATGACAGACAGATGAGTGGTGGCCACTCATGGAGGTAGTCATGGAGTAAATACCAACAGAGAGGGAAGAAGTCTTGACATCAATGTACATAGAGTAGATAGGGACAGGCAACTTAGACATTAACTAGCTAAAATGAGGGAGTGATAAAGGCACGAAGTGACTGGCTTATAAAGTTTCAAGAGGGAGTTTAGTTTAATAGTGTGGGGGTTAAGAAAGAGTCCCCACTGAATAGTTTTCATCATGTCTAGATGGGTCTGGTGAAAAGAGATGGGGATAAGATTCGTATGATTCAATAGTGATTAATTGTTATCATGACTAATTGAGACTGTCACAATTATAAATGTAGAACTTTTGTAACAAAAATAGGGGAGT
>NW_006408941.1:188182-225104 GCF_000296735.1 Chrysochloris asiatica | reverse complement strand
AAAAAAAAAAAAGAAGATGCTCAAAAAGTAGCTCATGGCCAACCAATTGGAAGAGATCCATATTTATGGTCATACTAAAGAAAGGTGACCCAAAAGATTGTGGAAATCATCTAACAATATCATTAATATCAAATGCAAGTAAAATTTTGCTGAAGATAATTTAAAAACGATTACAACAGTACATCTACAGGGAACTGGCAGAAATTCAAGACAAAATCAGAAGAGGACGTGAAACAAGGGATATCATTGCCAATATCAGATGGTTCTTGGCTGAAAGCAGAAAGTACCAAAAAGATGTTTACTTGTGCTTTATTGACTATGCAAAGGCTTTTGATTGTGTGAATTTTGAAAAGCTATGGACAACACTGCAAAGAATGAGTATTCTAGAACACTTAACTGTGCTCATGAGGAACCTGTACATAGAACAAGAGGCAGCCATTTGAAGAGAACAAGGGGATACTTAATGGTTTAAAGTCAGGAAAGGTTCTGAGGAGCACACCCTGACAATCAAGATAGAAACACAGGTGTTTCAGTGAAGGTGACAAGAGTGAGCCCCTTGGGCAAAATTACCCTTTCCTGAACCAACCGATGGACTGCAATGAGAGGCAGGCCCAAGATCCCAAGCACCTCCTTCAGCACTGCTTCATGGCCACAGTGACCACCAGTGATATACCAGGCAGTCCTGCAGAGCTCTCTGTCCCCAATCAAGACCCACATGGACCAGCCTCATAAACTTTCAATAAATATCTCCACACTCTTAAAAAAAAAATCTGTCTTGAAGTACAGTGCTGCTTGTATAGGATAATAAACATACACTACAAGGAATACCAGTTAATACAACTATTAGTCAAGAATTCTACCAACTTCTTCAGTCTGAAATTGATCTAACATGGAATCAAGATGTATTGATCATTACTGGTGTGTGGAATGCAAAGAATGGAAACAAAGAGGAAGATCAGTCATTGGAAAATATGACCTTAGTGATAGAAACAGTGCTGGAGACTGCATGATAGAATTTTGTTAGATCAATGACTTCTTCATTGCAAATACCTTTTTAAGCAACATAAAAGATGTCCATATACACCAGATGGAATACACAGAAATCAAATAGACTATATCTGTGGACAGAAACAGTGGAAAAGCTCCATATCATCAGCCAAAATAAGACCAGGAGGGGAATGGACCATCAATTGCTTATTCATCAATTGCAAGTTCAAGCTGAAGCTGAAGAAAATTAAAACAACTCCATGAAAGCCAAAATATGACCTTGAATATATTCCACCTGAATTTAGACATCATCTCAAGAACAGATTTAATGAATTTGGACATCATCTCAAGAACAGATTTAATGCATTGGACACTAATGATCAAAAACCAGAAGAGTTGTGGGATGAAATCAAGAACATCATACAGGAAGAAAGCAAAAGTTCATTAAGAAGACTAGAAAGAAGGAAAAAACCAAAATGGATGTCAGAAGAGACTGAAACTTACTCTCCAGCATAGAGATGCTAAAGCAAATGGAAGAAATGAGGAGGTAAAAAGCACACTGAAGGGATTAGCAAAGAACAAGGCATTGGGATTTGATGGAATACAAATTGAAAATTTTCAACAAACTGACACAGCACTGGAGGCACTCATTCATCTCTGCCAAGAAATTTGGAAGACAACTGGGCAACTGATGAAGAAATCCATATTTGTGCCCATTCCAAAGAGAGGTGACCCCACAGAATGCAGAAATCATTGGACAATATCATTAGTATCACATGCAAGTAAAAGTTTGTTAAAGATAATTCACAAATGGCTGCAAATGTACATTGACAAGGAACTGCCAGAGGTTCAAAGTGGATTTGATGAGGATATGGAACAAGGGAAATCAGATGGATCTTGGCTGATATCAGACAGATCTTGGCTGAAAGCAGAGAATAAAACCTGTGCCAAGGTTTTATTGACTGTGCAAAGGCTTTCAATTGTGTGGATCATGACAAGCTATGGACAACATTGTGGAGAATGAGTATTTTGGAACACTTTATTGTGCTCATGAAGAACCTGTACATAGACCAAGAGGCAGTTGCTCGAACAGAACAAGGGAACACTGAGTAGTTTAAAATTGGGAAAGGTGTATGTTGTTGTTGTTGTTAATGTTGTTGTTGTTATGTGTCGTGGAGTTGATACCGAGTCATAGTGACCCTGTACAGGGTTTCCGAGGCTGTAAATCTTTATGGGAGCAGAAAGCCTCCTCTTTCTCCCATGGACCAGTTGGTAGTTTCAAACTGCTGACCTTGCAGTTTGCAGCCCAATTCATCATAACCACTACACTACCAGAGCTCCTTAGGAAAGGTGTATACCATACTTATTCAATCTGTATGCTGAGCACATTATTTGAGAAGCTGTATTATATGAAGAATGTGTCATTAGACGATATGCAGATGATACAACCTTGCTTGCTGAAAGCCAAGGGGACTTAAAATACTTACCCATGAAGATCCAGGGTCACAGCCTTCAGTATGAGTTGTACCTCAATGTATAAAGAAAAAAAAATCCTCACCACTGGACCAATAAATAACATCCTGATAAATGGAGAAAAGGTTGAAGTTGTCAAAGATACATTCTGTTGGATCAACCATCAATACTCATGGAAGCAGCAGTCAAGAAATCAAATGACATACTGCACTGGCAATCTGCTGCACAAGATCTCTTTAAAGTGTTGAAGAGCAAAGATGTCCGTTTGAGAACTAAGATGCACCTGACTCGAGTCATTGTATTTTCAGTAGCCTCGCATGCATATGAAAGTTGGACAATGAATAAGGAAGACTGTAGAAGAATTGATGCATTTCAGTTATGGTGCTGGAAAACACTGAAAGTACCATGGAACAAAACCAACCTGTGTTGGAAGAAGTACAGCCAAAATGCTCCTTGGAAGCCAGGATGGCCAGATTTTGTCTCTCATACTTAGGACATATTATCAGGAGGGACTAGTCCCTGGAGAATGTCATCATGCTTGGTAAAGTGGAGGATCAGAGCAAAAGAGGGACATCCTCAATGAGATGGATTGGAAGGGTGGCCGCAGCAATGGGCTCAAGGGTAGCAACGATTGTGAGATTGGTGCAAGACCAGGCCGTGTTTCATTGCTTTGTGCATAGGGTCGCTATGAGTTGATACCGACTTGATGGTACCTAACAACAACAAATTCCCTTTTATTGTTTTCTTTCCTATCAGCCTCCATTTTTTCTGTCTGGGTATCTCTCCCCTTGTGTCCTGGATGTGTTCCTTGGCTTTCTGAGTACCTATTTTTTGTCTTGACCTTATTCTTGGATCAGTGTCAACAAATAGCTGTCTGTACTAACTGATAAGGCGTGAGAAGAAAACTAACATTTTCGAGCCCCTATTATGTGCCAAGCACTGTTAGCTGATAAGATTTTAGCTATACCCCCATCCTGATAAATGAATTTTAAAAGGATTGTTGTCCAGAGGAGGAACTGGGAAGACACTCCTATTTCTCTGCCTTCCCCTTCATCCCTGCTCTGGGAGTTTGCACTTCCCACCGCCACCTTGAGCTGTTGGGGAACTTGTTGGGTGCAGCCTCACAATCCCAAGAACTTCTGGAGGTGTGTGTGGGAAGGAACTGGGACCTGTGGATGGGCGCCATCCCAACACTCCACTCTGCCCCACTCCACTCTGATGAAACACAGCCAACTCTGATAGAGAGTGTGAGGTGGCTAATGTCCTGTTCAGACAAGTCAGGATTTTTCTCTGCTTTGGAAAATCTGAGCATGAACTGACCAGATGTGACACAACCACAGCAATTGACCAATGGCTGGAGAACAGTGAATCTCCCTAGGTCAGGCTTTGGAATGGGAAACAAGATTTATTGAGTAGTTGTATATGATCTCATTTGATTTCCACATAAACACCACAAGGGAGTGAATAGTCTCCAGGTAACTTGTTATTTATTGGCTTTCTTCTTTTTTAAGTTTATTAGGGAAAATGTTAAACTCACAAACATAGGGAGAATAATAATATATGAATCCCTTAATCTACATGGTGTCATTCCTATTTTCATCTACCTCCACTCACTTTAATTTTTTGGCTGATATATTTTAAATGATATCCTAAGTATAGTATCATTTCACTTATAAACACATTATCTCTAACAGCTGAAGACTTAATTTTTATTTTATTGTGAATTATGTGATAGTTTACATTAGCATTACATTCATCCTATCTTATTTCGTTTCATTGCAATGATTACAGTTTCCTGCATGCATCATCAAACAACCAAAGGGTACACCCTGCAAGCCTGCCCCCTGGCCGTCAACACACAGACCCTCTCCCTCCTTGAATCTAGAGTCCCCAGCCACTCCATCTTTCCACGTCATCATCTCTGCCTCCATCTCTGGTGTCCCTGCTTCTCTGGATAGAGTCCCACATTCCACTCATCTTCCTTGATGGTCCCAGGAACCTCCACTCCTGGACTGCAAAATCAATCACTCTCCTCCTTTTGTTACAAAACATCTACCTTTACATTTCCATCCCTCATAGTCAGACCTGAACAGCAGTCATTCACTATTGAACCACAAGGGCTTTATCCCCATCTTCTTTCATCAGCCCTGTCCAGACAGGTTGGAAACCACTCAGTGGAGAGTCTACCTTCCCCCACACCCTCTGGAACTAGGTTCCCTCTTGAAAGCTTGTAAGCTAGTCACTTCTTGCCTTTGTTGCCCCACATTTTGGGTAGCCAATGTCTAAGTTGCCCATCCTTGTCAACCCTGTATAGCGAGGGGGTGGGAATGATCCTCGCTGTAAAGATTTGTTCCCTCCTTTGAGCTACTGCATCCACAAGCATAGGTCAGGTTCATCAAATTGTAGCGGATTACTCTTTTTTCTTTTTCCCCTCCTCTTTCTTCCTCTAGTTGAGTTCTGGACATCCAGCCATTGAAGCCAGGTCAAATGGGTACTATCTGCAAGTATGGGTGTTCTTGTGCATCTCCCCTCACTTCATATCAGTCGGATGTGAAGACTTATTTTTAACATAACTACAAAATCATCACCAGCCCCAACAAAATTAATAGCTTAATTAACAAAATCTAATATCTAGTTGGAGTCCTGGTGTGGTGCTGTGGGTTAATGCACCAGACAGCAAAGCCATTTGAACTGCAAGGTCGGCAGTTCAAGCTCATTAGCTGCTCCTTGGAAATCCTAAACAGGGTCGCTATGGGTCGGAACTGACTCGACGGCACTTAACAACAACAACAACAAATTTTGTGTTCATTTTCCTAAATTCTCTCAAAAATGCCTTCACTCAGGAGCCAAACAAGATCCACACAGTATGTGTAGTTGGTCTATCTCTTATGGTCCTTTTAATTGAAAACAATTCTTTCCCTATTCTCTCTTCCCCCCCTGACATTTATTTGTTGAAGAAACTAGGTCATTTGTCCTGAATATCGTCATCTGGCTTGACTAGACTCAGCTTCACGTTTATCGTCTCTGTCTTCCCTGTATTTCCTGAATACTGGGAATTAAATCTTGGTTTGACCAGATTCAGGTTCACTTTGGGGGGGGGCGGGGAGTGGTAAGGATATATCCTGGTGGTGCCAGTGCTCCTATTGCATCCCTTCAGAAGGCATAGAGGACTCAAGTTGTCCCACGGGTAGTGATGTTAAGGTTGGTTCAAGTTGTGTCAACCTGACCCAACCATTTTAATATTCACCTGGGGAACTTAAAAAAAGTGCAAATAAAAAGATTGCCTGATCCCTAACCCAGGTGCCCTGGTGACATAATGGGTTAAGTGTTGGAGTTCAAATCCAGCAGCCACTCCAAAGGAGAAAGATAAGGCTTTCTGCTCCAATCAAGATTTATCACCTCAAGGCTTGTAGAATGTGCCCTTTGGTTGTTTAAATGATCATATATTCCTGAGTGTTTTGTGTACATCCAAAAAACAACAGAGGGAATAGAAGCAAATACTGTTGAACGATGATGCATGGAGGGGATTGTAATCATCACAATGAAACGAAATATGATAGGATGAGTGTAAAACTGATGTTCTCCCATGTAAACTGTCACTCAATTCACAATAAACATCTAAACAACAGCAACAAAAAAGATTTACAGCCTCAGAAACCCTATTCAGGACTGCTATGAGTCAGAACCGACTCGGTGGCATACCACCACCAAGCCCTAACCCCAGAGCCCTGGTGGCATAATGGGTTAAGCATTGAGCTGCTAACTGCAAGATCAGCAGTTCAAATCCACTAGCTGCTCCATGGGAGAAAGATGAGGCTTTCTGCTTTGATAAAGATTTACAGCCTCAGAAACCCTATACAGGGTTGCTATGAGTCAGAACTGACTCAGAAGCACACTACCACCGTTCAAGACCTAACCCAAGCTGCCTGTGAATCAGAATCTCCTCCACCTGTGTATCTGAGCAGCTTCCCCTAGAGAACCTCTAGCTTAGGAAAAGATTCCAATCCCTCACCTGGTTAAAGTCTGTGTGAAGAGGCAATCAAGCCTATCTCACTTTTAAGTTGGTTTCTGGGGCTCCTTCTGGGCACCACAATCCAGTCACCCTCCGTCCTTGTCTCTTTCAAATGAGTCAACCAGTGAAGTCAGCAGATATTTACTAAGCTCTGCTGCAGAGGGAGCCGAGCCCTGGTGTGCTTCTGCATGGAGCAAACTGACAAGACAGGGAAAGTCCTCATGACTAGCACCTCCCGGGGTAGCGATCCCATCCACAAACATACCTTCAGTGTTTCATCTCCAGCCTGGGAAGCAGACAAGCAAGGATGATAACCTCCATTTTATAGATGACGAAAGTAAAGTTCCAAGTAGTTAAGAAAGTCACAGTGAGTTAAGTGGCAGAGCCACACTTGAACCCAGGGCTCTGCACTTTTAACAGTTAGCCCAGCTAGTTTGGCTGTAGGTAGTCCAAGGACACCTGGGCATTTGGGGCACTGTTCCACTTTTAGGGGTGTCACCTAATCATGTTGAACACAAAGCTCACCCCCAGGAGCTCACAGTCCTGGTCAGGTGAGAGTGTACACTAGTGACTACAGTGGTCAGTGGCATAAAGATGGTTCAGGTGAACTACTGAGAGAGCAGAGGAGGAAGCAATCACTGCCAGAAACCAAGGAGGGCTTCCTGGAAGATGTGGTATTAAGTAGAAATTTGGAGGAGGAGGATATTCCAGATGAGAGAGGAAGCACTGGCAAAAAATAAAAAGAGGTAAAGGGACATGCCTTCTTGCAGAGGTGGAGACGTTGATGAGATGGTAATCATATCTAGAGGCCCTTTGTTGTTGTTGTTGTTAAGTGCCGTCCAGTCGGTTCTGACTCATAGCCACCCTGTAAAGGGTTTCCGAGGAGCAGCTGGTGAGCTTGAACCACCGACCTTGCAGTTCAAACCGACCTCGCAGTCCAGTGCATTAACTCACAGCGCCACACCAGGACTCCTCTAGAGGCCCTAAGAGCAGGAAATGAAGCAGAGACAAAGGGACCTGAGTAGCCAGGTAGACTGATACTTGACAGGAGGCCCACAAGAATAGTTCCTAAGGGGATGTTGGTCCACACACACAGTTCAACATGCCCCTGCTAATCAATAATAGTAGTTCTGTGCCAGGAAGCTGTATGAGCACTTTACATACCTTGCCTCATTAATCTTCACCTGCATGCTGAGGATGAAGGTACTTTTATGATTTCCACTTATAGATGAAAAGATAAAGATGTCACACCACTAGGACACTGCAGAGCTGGGATTCTAAATCAATCAGGCTGGTTCCTTAAAACTGTACTTCTGATCACTCTGCTTCCCAACCTCACCATCTTGGGGAGGAAGACCTTAATAGCTCTGGGGTGGTGCTGAAGAATCAGCACTGGACTGCAAATCACAAGGTCAACAGTTCAAACCTATACAGGGCTGTTATGAGTCGGCACCAACTCACTGGTGGTGGGATGGAGCATGGGATGCCTCCACACCAGGCCTCCCCTCCTCCTGTCTGCTTTTCCCCTGGCCCGCTCATTCCAGGGAGTTGTCCTGCCCCTTTGTCCTCCTTCCCTGTCCTCCCTCATGTAACTGGTCACCTAGGTTTCCCAGCTCCTTGTCTCTCCCTTTCCCCTGAAATAAACCCACAGGCTCTGTGTCCTCCAAGGGCTTGCTCTTGCCCTTTTCAGAGATCCAGGCACAAAGGTAAAGAGGACAGGCATGGGTTGAGGATGAAAGTTCGAGATCTCTCACAGCCTCCAAGTCCTGCTCTCTGGTGCTCTAGCTGAGATCCCTGCAGATGCCCCTGAGGAAGGTCCTGGTCAGGAGACAGAGGCCCTGAACAGCTTGCCCCAGGCTAAAGAACAGGACAGGACCCCAGGAAGCAGAGTTGCCTTCTGCTGGCTCTAGAAACTGCCTTTGGGATGGAGCTCAGAAATGAGCTCACCATTCCCTGCTGCCAGAGGGCCCTGGGCCTGAGGAAGGAGCTGGGGGCGGCCTGCATTCTCATGCCAGCTTGCCCTTCCCCAACAGAAGGCCAGCCCCAGGCTTTTGGCCAACCCTGCACTGATCTCAGCCACCCTTCTCTCTCCACTGTTCAAAGACAACTTCACCGAAGGCACCGGTGCTATCAACAGACCGTAGGCATACACCTCCCACCTCTTCCCTCTTCCCTTAGCCAGGGAAGCCAGAGATAATCCCCATCCCACCCCACCCCTGCCAGACCCTCATAGGTCCCTCGGGGTTGGACTGGGCTTGGGTAACTTCACTAGTGATCCTGGGGCCAGAGGGGACAGTAGAATCCCTGGTCACCTCAGAGGTTCCTGGCAGCTTCCCCTGGATTTAGAGGTGGACGTATTGGAGCTGGAATATAAGAGGCAGGGGTCTGTACGTGAGCAGACATGAGCCTGACTGATAATAATGACCTGTCCACCTTACATTTCCTTCCTAAAGCCGGGGTTACTGAATATCCCCAAATGTAGGCCATATCCTGTCCCAAACTTAGTCCAGAAGCTCAGGGGAGTTGGCTCCGGAACTCCACTGGCTTGTGCTTCCTTTCTGGTACATGGGCATATTCTGGTAAGCAGCTTCTTTCCTATGACAAGTGGCATATCAGGGACAGGATGGATGGGCATAGTGGATGTGTTTCCTGGTTTCACCTTGCGTGAAAACAAAGTGGCTGCTATTCCGTGCCACACACTTTATGTGTATTATTTTACTCAATTCCTCTTCTGTAAAATGAGGAAACTGAGGTTCCAAAGGTAGGTCTGCTGACCAAGTCATGGAGTTGGTAAGGGGCAGAGCTGGAAATGAATAGTGTCAGTTCCACACAGGAGCCAGCACTCATAACCAATGTGTCATGTTGTCGCCTCAGGTTTCTACTGGGGATCCTGCATCCCACTTTCAGCACTAGGATCTTGTTTCCCCACATTTGAATCCTTACTGTGATCATGGCCAATTGTTTCCTTCCCCCAGGACTAAGGCCTCCTGGGACTGAAAGCTGATCCCATGCCTGGGGCCCTGCTTACCTCCTGGGCCTCCTGTGAAGATCAACCTGCCATCTTCAGGGCTAGACCCTACTTGTCCCCACTACTTCCACCTGCCTCGGGCCCTTTTCATCTCTCACCTTGACCCTTCTACCAGCTTCCACGCTGATCCCCCGGACTTTGGTCTCCTTCCCCTCTAACCCTTCCAATTGCAGCCAGAGTGACTTCACCTGCCACTCAGTTTAACTCCCCCCGCCCCCCACTGACCAAGAAGCAAATCCAAATTCTTGTGTACTGCATTACAGAGCCCGCTTGCCAGCCTGCCTGACCTCATCGCTCTCTGGCCCTCCCCTCCTGCTTTGTTCTAGAGCCAAATGGAATAAAACCACTTGTCCCTGGACTCTTTATACCATTCCCTCTGCCAGGAATGCCAGCCCTATTCCTCCTTTTCTCCTACCCCCAGAATCCATCCTCCTAACTTCTTATCTCTCAAGATTCAACAGCTTCACCTTTATGAAGCTTTCCCTGAACACCTTCCTCCAAGTTTAAATGACTTTTCCCTCCTCGGAGTCCCCACTGGGCTGTTATAGGCATCTGTTAAAGTGCCTGGAATACATTGTTGTATGTAATTTGTCTCGGGGAGGCAGGGATTGGGTCTGATTTCTATGTCCCTAGTATCTAGCACAAAGCCTACACTCATGTTTGCTGAATTACTGGGCTGATTGGGTGCCCTGTGCACCTCCGCATCCCTCTCTCCACAGGCAATGACCTATTCCTGGTGGCTGTGCATGAGCTGGGCCATGCTCTGGGCCTGGAGCACTCCAATGACCCCAGTGCCATCATGGCGCCCTTCTACCAGTACATGGAGACACACAACTTCAAGCTGCCTCAGGATGATCTCCAAGGCATCCAGAAGATCTATGGTGCGTGACAGGGGAGGGCAGGGCTGGACTGTGACTACCTGCATGTCAGGGACAGGATGGGACAACAATAACAGAATTTGGCCGTTTGTAGCTCAGAGAGCTGGACTAGGATGTTGAGTTGGGATCATCACTGTTCAACACAGTAGACTTTAGCCTGAGGACATTGACATTTAAATTTACATTAATTAAAACTAAATTTTTTAGTTCCTCAGTCATTAAGAACCAGTGACACATTTCAAGTATTCAAGAACCACCTGTGGCTAGTGCCTTCTCTAGTGGCTAGCACAGAGAGGATTTCCATCATCTGCTCTCTTGGAAAGCTCTGATCCCAATCATCCCACTCCCACTGAGCTGATTCCAACCCACAGTGACCCAGCAGGGCAGAGTAGAACTGCTCGGTGAAGTTTCCAAGGCTGTCAATCTTTGCGGGAACAGACAGCCTCATTTTCTCCCATGAAGTGACGCTGGTAGGTTTGAACCCACAACCTTGCAGTTAGCAACCCAATGCTTAACCCACTGCTACCAGGGCTCCTTAGTGTAGTGGTTACAAATCAGGCTGCTAACCTCATGGTCAGCAGTTTGAAACTACCAGCTGTTCCGTGGGAGAAAGATGAGGCTTTCTGCTCCCATAAAGATTTACAGCCTTGGAAACCCTGTACAGGGTCGCTATGATTCGGAACTGACTCCAGGGTACACAACAACAACAACAACAATAACAACAACAACCAGAGCTCCTTAAAGAGCTCTGATATAGGTCTTTTAAAGCCCTGAACCTAGACAAGATCACCTAGCATAGTGATTCTCACCCTTGACTTCCCCTTAGAGTCCAATGAAAAATACTGATGCCCAGACCTCACCCCCAGAGACTCCGCTTTAACTGGTCTGGGATGCCTCCTATGCATTAGGGTTTTTTTAATGCTCCACAGGTGATCCTTGGGGAGCACAGTGACTCTGTAGGATAAACAGTGGACTGCAAACCACAAGGTCAGTGGTTCAAGCCCAACAGCTGCTCTTCAGGAGAAAGATGAGGCTTTCTGCTCTTACAAATATTTACATTCTTGGAAAGGCCATATGGAATTCCTATGAGTCAGAACCAGACTTGATGGTACTTAACAACAAGGGGATCCTAATATACAGCTTAAGTTAAGAACTACTGACCTAGGGACATAAACAGAGAGGACCCAGGGCTCAGCTGGGGGCATCTTCAGAGTAGGGGAGATGAGGAGAGGAGGCTGAGAAAGAACAGACTGGGAAGTAGAAGGACATCCAAGAGAGGTCAGAGTCTGGAAATTGAGAGGAAAGTATTTAAAGAAGAGAATTTCTATGATTTTGCTACTCAGTTGTGGGCTTCTGACCAACAACATCGACATCACCTGACAGCTTGCAGAATCACAAGTCTGAGGTCCCGCCCCAAACCCTCTGAGTCATAATCTGCAGTTTTAACAAGATCCTCAGATGATTCATATGTGCATCAAAGTCTGAGAAGCAGTGCCCTAAGATACTGAGTCAAGTAACCCCTAAATATGGCAACATGGAGGTCACTAGTGACCTTGACAATGGCAATTTCAGGGGGTGATGGGGCAGCAGATGTAGCAAATGGGGTTAGGTATGAAAAATGAGGGGGAATGAGAAAGAGGGGACAGCTGTGTGATGGGGAGCAGAGAAAGACCAACAATGGTGTCTGGAGAAGGATGCAAGGTTGAAAACGTTTTGTTTTGTCCTACACGGGAGCAGCTTTGCTGACCAAGGGAAAAGCAGAGGCTGTTTATGCTGAGAGGAGAAGAATTGATGTGGGAGACAGGGAAAGGTTATGGAGCACTGAGCCTAAGGAGAGACAGGACGTTCTCCAGAGAATAAAAGAGAAGATACCAAATTAGGGGTTGGAAAGATGAGGCTTCTTGTCTAATGGTTTCTATCATCTCAAAGATGGAGGAACAGGTGGAATGCGACAGATTTCTCTCCCAGCTGCCTGGTCATGAGGATAGGGCATGGCAGTAGGAGGCAGGGAGTGGCTGGCCCCTTGTCTAAGATGCATTCCCTCTCTCCAGGACCCCCAGCAGAGCCTCTGGAGCCCACAAGGCCTCTCCCCACGCTCCCTGTCCGCAGGATCCATTCACCATCTGAGAGGAAGCATGAGCGTCAGCCAAGGCCCCCTCGACCACCCCTCGGGGATCGGCCAGCCACACCAGGAGCCAAACCAAACATATGCGATGGCAACTTCAACACGGTGGCCCTCTTCCGGGGCGAGATGTTTGTGTTTAAGGTAGGGCCAGTTGACTGGCGCCACCCAGGTATCCCTCTCACTCCTGTCCCCACCAAGAGCTGGGCAAGGCGGCCACTCCAGTCAGGCCTGCTCTGGGGCCTGGCGGGGAGCTGACCTAGTGGCTAGGACACAGATCTCTTCCTAAGTGAAATTAGGGCGAGGAGGAAAGATGGGTGGTCCTGAACCTTCCCAGGGATTAACAGTGGGGACAAGTGCTGGAGACCAGTTTCTGGTCTGTGACCTTAAGCATGCTGCCTCCCTCTCTGGACCTCCTTTCCCACCTCATATTCCTCTAAATACAAAGGGTTGTGAGAAGACAGGTGAGCTGTGGAGCTGGCAGGCCTGAAGCAGGGGTTTACTCAGCGGTGGTTGGTCTGTTCGGGATCCTGCCAGGGCCTGAGCAGAGTGCGGAGTGCCTGGAAGAAAACTGTCCAGCTATTTCTTCTCACCTGTCCTGTTGCTATCACCTTAGCTATGGGTTCATTGGGTGGCAGCATACTTGATATGCTACAGGTTGGGGTCTCCAGGAACCAGGAACCAGACTTGAAGACAGTGCTTGCAATTTAGGATTCTTATTAAGGACCTTTGGACTAGAGTTGTGATGCTGTAGGGTAAGCACTGGACTGCTAACCCATCAGTCACTCCTTGGAAACTCTATACGGGTCACTATGAGTCAGAATTGACTCCAGAGCACTTAACAACCACCACCTTTAGAATCAACATATGTGGAAGAAGGAGATGGGAAGGAAGCAGGACTGGACAGAGGGGCCAGAAGCTCCCTGCAGACTCGATCACCCTCACAGGGAGCGCTGCAGCTAGGATGGCCTGAAATGGCTGGTACTTTATAACCCTGTTCATTCCATCAGTGGCTGAGGCAGGGCAAGACCTGGGGGAAGCTCTCTGACAGTTGAAAAGCGTCCTTTGACCACACTCCCTGTCACTGAAAGAGGGTCTTGGCAGCACACTGGGTGACATGAGAAAGACAAGCCTACTTCTTCCATGAGTTGGCCCCAGCAGGCTTTGAGCACTGAGAGGAAACCAGAGGGGGAGTGAGGCTCAGTCTCAGTCTGGCCTCTCACCAAGGGCTCGAGGCAAGTCACTTGGTTTTTCTTGTGACTCTACTTAACGGAGGTATGAAAGTCATTGTAAGGGTTAAAAGCCAAATGTGAAAGTGTAAAACACCAACACCAACACCGTTAACAAGTCTTTTCTAGCCTCTGCACCATCTTTGACAGGTCACATTCACTCTCCTGCACTTCTCTTTGACCCTCTCAGTTGGCCTGCTTATAGGCACATCTGGGTTTTCTCATTCCTGTTCTCACATAAGACAACAAACTGGCCAGAAGGGAAAGGGGCTTGCCAGGCAGCTTACCAGGAAAGGGCGGTGGTTGGCACAGGCGCCACGTTAGAAAAGGAGGGGTTTTTAGGAGATTCTTTGCCTATCTAGCTGTCATTTATTCCATCTGGACTATGTGTCCAATACTGATGTAGGCATTTTGCCTACATTTGCATCTGATCCTCCATTATTACCCCCATTTGCAGATTATACTCAAAGAGGTTAAGTACTTTGTCCCAGGCCCTACTGCTGTAAACTGGATTCACACAGTACCTTGGGGTAATTGGCTTGCTTCCAGCCATCCTTGTCTTGCTGGATGGAGCCAGCCCAGAGAGGGCACTCCTCTCAGGCTCCCACCAGCCTAAGGACTGGCCCAGCTGATGTCAACAACTCTCCACTGCCCCCATGTGGTCACTCCAGGTCCCCACATCATCATCCCTCCAGCTCCTCCACATCTCCCCTCCCCTCCTGGGCCTCTAGATTTCAGCAGCCTCTGGTTTCTGCTGCTCCTCTAAGACAACCCCTTAGTGCCCTGCCCAGGGGAGGAGAGGGAGGGAGACTTTAATCCTCTCTGGTTAGTTCAGTGGGAATTACAATCTCCTACACTTTTGTTCCTTCATTTAGCAAAAATTTCTTGGTCCCTGATAATTTCTTGGCTGGGTGATAATTGTTGTTAGGTGCCATCGACCTGGTTCTAACTTGCAGCAACCTTACAAACAATAGAATGAAACAAAGTCCGGTCCCGTGCCATCCTCAAAATGATTGTTATGTTTGAGCCCATTGTTGCTGCCACTGTGTCAATCCATCTTGTTGTAGTTCTTCCTCTTTTTTGATTGACCCTCCACTCTACCAAACATGATGTCCTTCTCCAGGGATTGATCCCTCCTGACAACATATCCAAAGGGTTGTTGTTGTTGTGAAGTGCCATCGAGTCGGTTCCGACCCATAGCGACCCTGTACAGGGTTTCCAAGGGTGTAAATCTTTACGGGAGTAGAAAGCCTCATCTTTCTCCCGCGGAGCGGCTGGTAGTTTCGAACTGCTGACCTTAAGGTTCGCAGCCCGATTCGTAACCACTACGCTACCAGAGAGAGATGAAATCTCACCATCCTTGCTTCTAAGGGGAATTCTGGCTATACTTCTTCCAAAACACATTTGTTTGTTCTTCTGGCAGTCCATTGTATTTTCAGTATTCTTCGTCAACACCATAATTCAAATGGATCAATTCTTCTCAGGTCTTGCAATTCATTTACCAGTTTTCACATGCATATGTTATTGTTGTTAAGTACTGTTAAGTGGGTTTTTACTCACAGCGACCAGTATACGGGTTTCCAAGGATTGGCTGGTGGGTTTGAACTGCCATCCCTGCAGTTAGCAGTCCAGTGCTTATCTTATAGATCCACATCAAGAGTCCATATGCATATGAGGTGACTGGAAATACCATGGCTTGGGTCAGGCACACCTTAGTCCTCAAACTGACATCTTGGCTCTTTAATTTTTTAAAGAGATCTTTTGCAACAGATTTTACCAAATGCATCACATTGTTTGATTTCTTGACGGCTGCTTCCATGAGAGTTGATTGTGGATTCAAGCAAAATGAAGTCTTTGACAACTTCAGTCTTTTATCCATTTATCATGATATTATTTATGGTCTAGCTGTGAAAATTTTTGTTTTCTTTACAATGAGGTGCAATCTATACTGAAGGTCATGGTCTTTGATGTTCATCAGTTAGTATTTCAAATCCTCTTCAATTCCAGCAATTAAGGTTGTGTCATCTGCATATTGCAGAATGTTAATGAATCTTCCTCTAATCCTGGTGCCATGCTCTTCTTCATATAATCCTGCTACTCTGATTATTAGCTTAGCATACAGATTGAGTAAGTGTGGGGAAAGGATACCACCCAGGCCCACACCTTTCCTGATTTTAAACCATTCAGTATCCACTTGTTTTGTTCTAACAACTGCCTCTTGGTCTGTGGACAGGTTCCTGGTGAGCACAATTAAGTGTTCAGGAATGCCCATTCTTCCCAATGTTCTCAATAATTTGTTGTGATGCTCTGGGGAATGTCAGCTGGCACTTGAGCTGTTAAAAGCAGCTCCTGAACATGAACTTGAAGAAATTCTAGGCATCAGAACTGCTGATACAGAAAGGCAGAAATGGCCTGGCTAGTTTGGGAGAATGTGAGGAATCCCAGTGTGGCCGGAGCATGAGGCAAGGAAAAGGGGTGAGAATGAGAGGCCAGGCGGGCGAACTAGTTTGGGGCTGGATTGTGAAAGGCGGCCCATGCCTGGCCAGGGTATCAGGGAAGCAAGCTCCCTTGGGAGATTTAAATGAGGAGTGTTTCGTAAACACTTGTCTTCCTTCCGGGGTTTTGAAAAGGAGCAGCAGTAGATGGACAGACTCCATGGAAGGTTGTCAGGCTGGGCCCAGGGGAAAGTAGAGAGTTGTGGGTCCTGAGCCCCAGGCCTGGAACCACTGAATTCACAGGTAGAGCCTGCTGTGTCTTTCTCTCCCCAGGATCGCTGGTTCTGGCGCTTGCGCAACAACCGGGTACAGGAAGGCTACCCCATGCAGATCGAGCAGTTCTGGAAGGGCCTGCCTGCCCGCATAGACGCAGCCTACGAAAGGGCCGATGGCAGATTTGTCTTCTTCAAAGGTAATGCAGCCTGTGCTGTGGAACCTAGGGCTGGTCCCTGCCCCTCTCAGGACCTCTTTTTCCCTAGACCCCTCAGGCAAGTGATCCACAACTGAGAGAAATCAAGTCAGGAAGAGCTTGTTGAGGTTAAGTGCCAAGGTTGATGAATGATGCCAAGCTTGCCCACACACAATAGAGGGTGGTGCAGGCAATTGGAGATCATCTAGTGCTCCAAGGAGGACCATCCTGCCAGCTCTGTAAGAGTTTAGGGGGAAGGTACACAGGCTGGAGCTGTCAGGGCTTGGGAGAAGGGAACTGCCATGAGAGCACACCCATGCTGTGCCAGGCACTGTGCTAGGTTGTCTCCTGTTAGTTACCTTGACTTGGGCCAGCCCCACAATGGGTAAGAAGAGATAGCGATGAGTGTGTGTGGGGGGAGGGTATTCCATGAGGACTGTGGGCAAAGGAGTGGTGACGGGAATATATATGCTCAGAAGGCCCCCTGAAGGCCAGCTAAAAAAAAAAAAGAACCCGCTGTCATTAAGTAGATTCCAACTCACAGCAGCCTGTATAGGGTTTCCCAGGCAGTAAATCTTTATAAGAACAGAAAACCTCAACTTTCTCTAGTGGAGCAGCTGGTGGGTTTGAACTGTGAAGCCTGTGGTTCCCAGTCCAGTGCTTATCCTACAGAGTCACCATGGATGGCTCAAATTAGGAAGCTGTGCAAAGTGGCCTTGACAGTAATTGAAGGGCCTTGGATGCTGGGACAGGATGTGGTCTTGAGCCGTTAGGTCAACGATGGTATTTCAGCATGTTTTAGGGCAGGTGGCAGTACACCAGGGTAGAGGCAAGAAGGCCATTTCTAAGAGGGCTGCTGGAACTGAGGAGAGTGATGCCTCGGAGGCCCAAACCAAGACAGGAGGGAGCAAGGGCCACTGCCAGGAGGTCAGAAGGCCACATAAGAGGCTGGCTACTGGAAGAGAGGGTCAGAGATGATGGCAGGATTTCTTGTTGGAGACACTAGGAGGCAGAGAGGTGATGAGGGAGGAAGCCCCTCTGTGGTGAAGAAGCCAATGGGAGGTGAGGGTGTCTAGCCCAGTGGGAGAGTGGCTTTAGCTACTGAGCTGGGGGTCACTGTGGCATGTGCGGGGAGTTGCAGTGAATGTAGAGACACAGAAGTGATTGAGGTTACCCAGAGAGGGGCAAGTCACAGGAGAAGAAAAAGGGACAGGGCACAGAGCCCAGGTAGCATGTAGCAAGTTGCCTAGGATCTGGGACGGCCTACTGACGTCTTGTTCCCTGGACCAAGGGCCTCAGTCTCCCACCAAGGAGATCAAGCAGGCCAAGGGCTCCAGACACTGTATTTATCAATGACCCAAGTCCCAGCAAAAGATGGGCAAGTGGCACCAGCCATAACCTCTGGTATTGAGTGACTAGGGAAGGCTGATTCTGGGCTCCTCTTGGTCACAGGTGACAAGTACTGGGTGTTTAAAGAAGTGACGGTGGAGCCTGGGTATCCCCACAGCCTGGGAGAGCTGGGCAGCTGTCTACCCCGGGAAGGCATTGACACAGCTCTGCGTTGGGAGCCCGTGGGCAAGACCTACTTCTTCAAAGGCGAGCGATACTGGCGTTACAGCGAGGAGCGGCGGGCCACAGACCCTGGCTACCCCAAGCCTATTACCGTGTGGAAGGGCATCCCACAGGCTCCCCAAGGGGCCTTCATCAGCAAAGAAGGATGTACGTAAGGGTCTGGCTGGATGAGGGTGGTCCATGGACTCTTTTGACACTCTGATTGCATAGTAAGGATCAGCATGAATCCGCCCTTCTTACATGTGGCGCCCATGTCATCATTCAGTTGTCCCACGGCACTCTCTCTCTCTCTGTCTCTCTGTCTCTCTCTCTGATCCTAGCCAACTGGAGCTAAATCAGACCTCCCAAGTTAGAAGAACACATACCAACCACAAGTTTGGGGCATCCACAAGACCCTCCCCCAAACTTTTGCAGTGCTAGCCACCAATTTGGAGCTGGTTTCCACTAACTCTTCAAGATGTCAAGATGTGGACTCTTGTCACACTTACTTTCTGACCTGTTGGCTCCTACTTTTGGGTTAGACAATTCTCTGGAATAATTCACAGAATTCAGAGAGTCAGAGGGCCCTGGGTGGCACAGTTGGTACTTGACTACTAGCCTAAATGTTGGTGGTTCAAACCTTCCCACTGCCATCATGGAAGAAAGATGTGGGAAACTGCTTCCATAGAGATGGCTGTTGTTTTGTGTTGTTGAGTCAGTTCCAATTCACCCTGTGTAGGGCTTCGGAGGAGCAGTTGGTAGGTTTGAACTGCCGACTTTGTGGTTCGTACTACAGTGCTGATCCTACAATGCCACACCAGGAGTTCTTCCATAGATTAAAGCCAAGAAATCCCTATGGAGCAGTTGTACTCTGTAACACATTCGGGTGACCCTGAGTCAAAATCAACTTGAAAGCAACAGGTTCATACTATACTTATGACTACAGATTTATTACAGCCAAAAAGGATGCAAACAAAGATACATAGGGCAAGATCCGTGAGGGTTCTCAACAGGGAGCTTCCATGTCCATTGGATGCAGTATCCTCTTGAGAGCAGATGTTCTTGCCAACCAGGAAGCTCTGTGTGTCCAGGGTTTTTAATAGCTGTCCTGCATGACAAGCTACGCCTGCCTCCTAAGGCGAGTTGATTTCAGCTTCCCAGGTGCATTTTTTTGATCTAGCTAGCCCCAACATGGCAGCACAAATTCTCAGGTGTGGCTTGCAAATCTCCAATCAAGCCACCAATTACTACAAGGTCATTTCTCCAGAGTCAAAAACAAAGGTTACCTACCTTAAGTGGTGCAAACCCAGCCTACACTGATTTTATGTGGTTCTCATTAGAAGTCTCAAACTAGGGCCTAAAGACATGCTCCCAGAGTATCTAGTTTGAGAACCATCGCCCTGGTGGCAAAGACAACTACCTCATACCTACTCATGTTTACATGGTGAACTAAGTCTCTCTTACCAGCTACAAAGTCACAATTTCTCATTTGCAAGGATGGTTCACAATTGAGAGTTTTCTTTGACTGACTTCATTCCTTTAGCTGGTGTTTCTCAGATAGTGGTTCTGAGGTCTATTTTGGGGGTCCATGTTATCAAATCTGAAAAACAATGAAGATACAGTCTGAAGCTGGTGAGACGCCATTTTTCAGTGTGGAGACTTTTCCGAAGCTCCGCCAGCAGATCAGCAGACACCTATCCACCTGCCATTAGGCTGCTTATGACTTATTTCCCTGTCAGATGGGGTTTCTCAAGAGGAGGGACTAGGTCTTGCCAAGGGTAGAGTGGGTCTCTCAGAAGCAGACTGTGTGGGTTCACATCCCACTTTCTCCACTTACTATATGAGGTTAGGCAAATTACTTTTTGTTTTGCTTTCTGTTGTGAATTGGGTGGTTTACAGGGCAAATTCATTTCCATTCAACAGTTCCTACCTCTTGAATGTAATCCCCACAATGTGGTACCACTTAGCCCACTTCCTCCTTGTGTTTTCCATTTCTACTTCTCTTTCTTAACTCTTCTGAACTGTGTCCTTGGGTAAATGCTGTCCTTTGATCTCAAATGGTTGATTAGACCAAGTTATGTGTACCTTAGTGTTAATATTCCCCCTTAGAGAACTGTCTATTACATGGCTAAAAATTGAGTCATGAGGGTGAGTTCATTTCCAGACCTGTAGGATGACTAAGGACCATAGTCTCAGGGGTTCCACCAGTTTCTACTCAACCAGTAAGTCTGATCTTTTTTATTTTCAGTCTTGTTCCATTTTTCTCCCACAGTATCCAGGACCTTTTAACGGGATCCCTTTCAAAGCAGTTGGTAGTGGCAGCCAGGACACCATCTAGTTCTGATCTCAGGGTCACGGAGGCTGATGTTCACATGGTCCATGAGTCCATTGGACTACGTGTTTCCAAACATCTTTGATTTTCTTCACTTGTCTTTCCTCTGGATGCGGAGAGACCAATAGCTATAGCTTAAAGGCTACCCTTGAACTTTTAAGACCCCAGTTTAAGCCAATGATGTATATTTTCTGTTTCCTCATCTACATTTATCAATGGCAGTGATAATGGTATCTACCTCAGATTAAGTAAAATAAACCCTGTAGAACACAGAAGACAAGGCCTAGCACACATCGCATGCATCTAAGTTTTAGTTGCTATTAATTATCCTCATCCCCTTGTTTGGTGTATTTTAGTTTATGTGGAACAGTAAGACTCATTCATTCACTCTACAAATAACTCAAAGCCATGATGCGTGGTTGGGGATGTAGCAATGAGCAAGATTTGCATTCAGTCCCTAACTTCCCAGTCTGGTGGCAGAAACCAAATAAGGTGTCAATATTGCTAAAAGGGAAATGAATGTCATCAGAGAATATGGTTGAGGAAGCCCCTAAGAGAAGGTGCTCAGGAAGGGCTCTTAGAAGTAACATTCCCAATCAGAAAGCCAGTGGCTCTACTGTGGACCACACAGTTTCTTCAGATATGTAGTCTCAATGTGAGGGAGCCTCAGAGACAGAAGACATTAGCGACCAGTCAGGGTGTAGAGTCTGAGTGAGCTGCTAGGGTTATTACTGGAAGCCTTGGGGTTGCTGCCCAGCCCCACTCGTAGCAGGGTCCCAGAGACCCAGCATCTATACTGTTATGTATGCAAAGCCAAAAATACCATGACCATTGAAGAGAGGTGTTCACTGTCAACAAAAGGAGAAATTTTATTTGATATTTTTCGGTTCAAACTGGAGCTGGCCTGAGGCCCTATCCAAACCACAAATTGAGGAGCTTGATCTGATGCATGGGGGGCACCTACAGACCACAGTGTGACAGAGCTGTGACCCAAGTCAATTCCTGTGAAGGTCTCTTTCTGGAACAAGCTAAACTGTGTCCCAATTCTACTGAAGGGGCCTGTAGCTCTTCAGACCCAGTGAGCTGATGGGTCATGGGTACCCCTCTTGGCAGCTTGGTTATTTACTGCTTTTGCAAGTCACACTCAGCCCTCCAGCCATACTAGTTCCAAAGCCTGCCAAGTGCTGCACCCCTCCCATCTCCAAGTGCTCCAGTTCACTGCTCCCTCCACTTAGTATGCCTCTCCCCGACCCCGCTGAGCTCTTCTGGCTTCTCCAGGGTGGGAGCCTGGACCCTTGTCCATGCCACCATGGTACCCTAGGCACCAGTCCCGGTCATGAGCCTCTGGATGCAGGCAAGTGTTTAGGAGTAGTGACGCTGGATTGTGTCTCTGCAGATTACACCTACTTCTACAAGGGCCGGGACTACTGGAAATTTGACAACCAGAAACTGAGTGTGGAGCCAGGTTACCCACGCAACATCCTCCGTGACTGGATGGGCTGCAACCAGAAGGAGGTTGAGCGGCGCAAGGAGCGGCGGCTGCCGCAGGATGATGTGGACATCATGGTGACCATCAATGATGTGCCAGGCTCTGTGAATGCTGTGGCCGTGGTCATCCCCTGCATCCTGTCCCTCTGCATCCTGGTGCTGGTCTACACCATCTTCCAGTTCAAGAACAAGGCAGGCCCTCAGCCTGTCACCTACTATAAGCGGCCAGTCCAGGAGTGGGTGTGAGCAGCCCAGAGCCCTCTCTGTCCACTCAGTGTGGCCAGCCAGGCCCCTCTTCACCAGGGCCTGAGGGGCAGTTCCAGTCACTGCCCACCGGGGCCACCAGGGCCCTAGGTCAGGGTCATGCAGCTGAAGTAGTGGGTGCATTGGCCTAGGCTGAGTGTCGGGCAGGGGATGATGGGGGCTGTGCCCGGGGTGGGTGCCTGGCACCCATCTGCCAGTCTTCTATCCTGGTAAACTACTCCCTACTCAAGAGAATAGCCCAGGCCCCATCAGGAGACAGGGAGCTTGCCAGGGGGAGCCCCTGTGGTCGCCACATCCTCGGGCCTGCCCATGAAGCACCACAGCTCCATTCCTGGCATGGGCTCCACACCATCTGGGGGAAGTCAGCACTAGCTCTCTCACCCACATCTGAGAGATGCCACCAGTCCTGGTCCCCTTTTGCCAACACCTGCTGGTCAGATGTCCCCTACACCCCACTGTCCTCCAAGGCTACATGTGCCTGCTGCCAACACGCGACACGGTGGGCAGCAAGCTTAGGTTTCCCCTGCTGGAAAACAGCAGATCCCTCAGGAAACCTACTCCACCTGTCAGGGTCTCCTCTGAGACCTAGGATTTAGGGTCACATGCTGCAGGCCAGGGCTGTGGCCCAGCTGGGTCTGACAAAGACCCAGCTGTCATGTCGTGAATATTTAAAATGTCCTGTCACTACTGTTTAAGTCCCATTTTGCAAAGGCTGTGTGAGGGTTTAGGTGAATAAGAGGTTATTGTCTTGGTGATGAGGCCAGTGTGGCCAACCCTCCCCCAGGTGGTAAGGACCAAGGTGCTGCTAAGGCCACTCTGGAGACCAGACACCCCAGGAGCTGGGCCCTGCTCAGGAAGCTAAAGAGCTGGGGCAGGACCTGGGCCCATTTCTGGAGGCCAATCTGAGCTGGTGATACCCTCCACTCCTTCCCATAATCCCCTACTCCATCCCTGTTCCAGCCTATCAGCTTGGCCTGGGGGCTCAGCCTTGCCAGTAAGGAAGGGATGGCTCCAGGAACATTCTTATGGCCTTGGGGTTAATGGCTCAGGGTGGCCTTCCGAAGCACTCAGAGCCCACTTCCCCCAGCTACTCTCTCAGCCTCGAAGCAATGTTTATACTATGAGCCTGGCTCTTCCTGACCCAGCTCACTGCACCCATTCTCCTGGTAAAGGACACGCCCTAAGGCTTCCCTTTCTGACCCTTCTCGGGCCCAACCTTCCTAGTCTCTGGCAGAAATTTCCAGGACTCCATTTGCCTCGTTCCAACCCAACAGAGGCAGCCCTGCTTGTCACTAAGGAGCCCTTGGCAAGACCAATGGGCTCAGTGATGGCCACTGGCTCTCTGCCAAAGCCAGAAGGTGGTGTCATGCAGCCCTCAGGTGCTGCCCCCGCCCTCTGAGCTTGCATGGGCCTTGCCCCCCACCCCATGGCCTCTGGGCTTTGGGTTAGCTTACCCTGTAGCACAGCCAGGGACTCCTGCTGCCCTGGGTGCTGTGTCAAGCAAAATCTCTTTTCCCAGAGGAGCCAATGTGGGTTCACTGCGTCCCGTCATCATCCTTCTGTTTGTTCTCATTTTGGCCAAGGGCAGGCTCCCTAGGGCAGGGGGGGATGACTGCGGAAATATTAGTGATTCATAGGTTTGTACAGTGTTTTATACTTTGCAAAGCACTTTATTAGCTCACATCTGTCCATTCATATGAAACTCACACAGGCCCTGGGAGACTCAGGGTGACTCTCTTCATGCCCTTCCCTTAGATGAAGCACAGAGAGGTTCTGTTCCTCGGCCAGGCCATCCAGTGGGCTGCCTGGGCCATGTTTCCACCTCCTATAGACTCCTCTAGGGTCCCAGATGACATGAGAAGTGTCTATCCAGCTCCTCCTGGTCACCCTTCTCTTCCACTGGTCCCTCTCCACCCCTCAGGTTGGTGCTCTCATTTCCTGAAAGCTCTCGGCCCCTCAGACACCCCGTTGGCTCCTGGAACTACCGAGGCCAGCTGAGAAAGAGCAGGAGATGGAAGCAGGCAGCCCAGGCTGCAGATGTGAGGGATGTGGGGGCCAGGTCCAGGGAGGACTGGCTTCCAATCTCTGGCTCTCCTGCTTTGTGACCATCTGTTTGTCCAACACCCCAGCACAGGGCAGGCAGACAGAGGAGCAAAGCACTGGGGACCCCAGAGCCCAGCTTCCCCTCAGCCTGGGGGACATCACAGCATTTCAGCATTGGTCACATTTTAAACTGATCAGCCTTTGTATAATGTTTTTTAAATCATTTCTAAATAAAACAAAAATACAGTGTGTGCTATTTTCCTGGGGCATGGGGGCATGGGTTTGATGGAGGCTGATGGCTAATGAGAGATTTGGGAGAGTGTCTAGGAGCTGCCCTAGACATCTGGTCTACCAGACTAGCTATCACAGACTTCCCTCCTAGAGGTCTAATGTGAGTGGGGTCCCCTCCTGAGCAGGGGTTTGGGAAGGGTCACTGTAAACAAGAACTTCTCTAAGGTTAAAGCACACGGTGCCATGGCCTGACAGGACCTAACAGACAAGAGCCCAGTTCTCAGCATTAAAGGATGACGTCAGCAGGTCTGCAGTCTGAGGATCTTACCAGGAGCCCTGGCTGGTTCTGTAAGCCAGTGGCAGGAAGTAAGGGACTCTATACTCAGGGCAAACAGCAGTTGCGACCTGAATATATTGGGCTGCCCCAGGTCCCAGAATGCCGAGGTGAGCGTGGAGATGGCCAGAAAGTCCCATGTGTGCTGGGAACACCGCCCTATCCAACTTCTTCCAGTCCTCACGGCCTCTTCGAATTCTTAGCTAGTCTCTCAAGGCGCCAAGGGGACCACAGGTAAGGTGAGTCAAGGAAGGTACAGGGGTTGAGGAGAGACAAGATGCGGGACATGCCAAGGCAGACAAGAACAGGAGCGATGACTGCGGTCGGTGACTCTGGTGGACAACCACCTCAGTACCAGGGGGTGCAGACGATGAGAAAGCGCACGTTGTCCAACGGCCCCCACGGCTCGGGCTGGGGCCCGGGCCGCTCAGAGTCTTCCGGGGCTGCCCTGGCCGCCGCTTAGCTGGGCGCCCCGAGTCTGCAACAACCTCACTTCAGGTTCTCACGCTGCTCCGTCACCTCTCACAACCAGAGACTCGGCTCTCTTTTTAACCAGAGGTTGATGTTCGCCGGCCGGGAAACAACCGGAACAAGTCAGCATCATAGCGTCATCACGCTTCACCCTCTGAGCAGAAACGTGCTCTTCCGGGGTGGGAGGGGCACCACCTCACGTGGCTGCGCACACCAGCAAGCGGCCAATCCGGCCCTGACTTCCCAAGGTCCCCAGACAAATGACTGCCTCCTCCCACCAAAACCTACTGGGGCTTAAAAGGGGTTTGTGGGTAAGGTTTCGGGTTGCTAACCGCAGTTTGAGCCACCAGCCATTCTGCAAGAGAAAGATCCGCTGTTTGTTTTTACAGGCTCACAAACCCTATATAATAGGATCACTACAAGTTGGAAACTACTGGATGGCGGTGGATTTTTTTGTACATAGTGGGGCTCCTGGTAGGACGCTGTAGGATCAGCACTGGACTGAACCACAAGGTCAACAGTTCAAACCCACCAGCTGGCTCCCCAGAAACCCTATACAGGGTTGTATGGGTCGGAACCCACTCCCAAGGCAATTAACAAAAACAATAGTGGTCTCTATAGAACACTAGACAGAGGCCATGTTGGCAGTTGGGTATACACCGGCGACTGCAGGAGGAAGATGAGATTTTCTACAAGATCTCATCTCGAAAATCCTATATAGGGCCGCTATCAGTCAGATGGCGGGAGAAAGACGAGGCATTCTGCTCCCGTAAAGATTTAACGCCTCGGAAACCCTGTACAGGGTCGCTATGAGTCGGAACCGACTCCACAGCACATAACAACAATCAGTCGGATGGCGCTTCACCACCACCCCACCACCCCCACCCCAGCTCCAAAGGCCTGTGAATTTGATCTGCAGTGTTCAGGGCCTCCATGCATCTGAAGCCAAAGGAAAAACTGCCCTGTAGCCAGGTGCCCAAAGTCTTACAGGGTCCCACTTAGTGGATATTTGGAACAGATTCTCCAGAGGTTGAGAAGCTGAAGCTGGGTGAGAGTGAGAACTCAGTGGAAAGCGCTTCTTCCCCTTGCCCTAGGGGGCATGCCCCCCATCTTAACTGGGCAGGAGGTGAGGGGTGGGGGGCATGGGGAGGTATAAGGAGGGAGCAAGAAGTGGAACTGATGGGCCCTAGCCCATCTCTTCAGGGCTCTGGAATGGTGGGGATTGGGGTGGTGATCTGGGTTCCCAGTCTAACACAGGCGAGCAACACATTCAAAATGGCCAGAGATAACTGTCCTTTAATAGAGTAAAACAAGAGAGCAGGGTCATCAATCAGTCACAGGGCCTGACAGCCGCCACCAGATGGCAGTTTTTACAGTAACTGTATGTTCAGGAGATGGGCACAGGTGAAGAAGAGCTGGACATCCAGCCACACAGTCCCAGTGAGCTCTCTGTTGCCTCCCTGCCAGCAGCTGGGATAGACTGGGTGGGGCATGGAGCAAGGAGCCCAGGGAGCAGCACAGCAGGTGACTCATGTGAGGCTGAAGAAAGAGGAAGAGCATGTCAATAGTTGCTTCCCAGAACACACCCTACCCTACCCTCCATTCTCAAGGTGCTTGTCTCCACCCTTGCCCCTGAACCTTTGTTCCAGCTCAGGCTTAAGAGCCCTGCCTAGCCCCATCCAGGCTCCAGGTTTGAATGCATCCCATGAGTCACCCTTCCGTTCTAGAACTCTCACTACTTCAAGACTAAGAGAAACTCTCCCCACTCAGGTGAGGCAACTTACTCATTAATTTATTCAAACGGGTACTGGTCATACACCAGAACTCAGAGGACAAGACTATTAGACATTAGAGAAGGTTACAGAAGTCTCAGGATGGGGCAAGTGCCTGGACCACAAGTCTTCCACTAGCAGGGTGAGGCCAGAACTCTGCCAACTAACCAGGAAAGGCCACAGTACCAGGCAGGAAGAGAGACCAGCTCAGCAGTAATCATTACAATCATTCTTACTTGAGGTGATAATCACAAGATTGAGGCACATATTTTTAATCATCATTGGCTCTGTAGGATAAGTACTGGCGGTTCGAGACCACTGGCTACTCCGTGGGAGAAAGCTAAGGCCTTCTGCTCCCACAAAGATTTATAGCCATAGACACTCTATACAAGGTAGCTAGGATCATAACCAACTCAGCAGCACTTAACAACAATGACCTGACATCTCTACTGCAAGGTGTCATGGACACCTGAAACTCAACATGTTCAAGCCCAAAGGAATTTAATGAATTTTGTCTCTTCCTTTCCAATATCCTTTTCTTTATACTTTGTCTTAACAGCACAGATCAGGACCACCAAAACAATGCAATGACGGTGCCATAGGTAATTCTACCCCTTTGGAATGGCACTGTTCTAGTGTTTCACTGTTAAATCTAACATTTACTGTAGTTTTCTAGTTGTTGTTAAGTGTTGTCGAGTCAGTTCCATCTCACAGAGACCCTAAATAGGGTTTCTGAGGAACAGCAGAAATGTCTTTTTCAGGCTGCCACAAGGGTTCTTTTGTTTTTTTAATTAAATGACCAACAGTGTAAGTAACTAACAGCATAGCACTGTCTTCCTTCCAAAAGTGAACATTACAAAGGGCAGGGTGGGTATCTATTTTATTTGTGACCACACCACTACTGTCTGGCATATAGTAGGGACTTAACAGAGTGCTGAACAAATGACAAAACCCCTTGTACCACCTTCTTGTTCCAAACCTTCCATGACTCTCCAGCACCCACAGAAGAGTCTGATAATGTGGTACCCAAACTGCCACCAACAGAAGCACCCAGAAAAGAGTATGAAAGAGAAAAAACGCATGGCAGGGCTCCACCCCAGACCTCAGGAATGAGAATTTCAGGAGTGATGTGAGAATTTATTTTAGCAAGCATCCCAAGCAATACAAGGAAAACCACTGGCCTATACTCAAACTTCTTAAAAAGATAAAGTCTTCAACACTCCGGAATACTTTTCCCCTTCACACTCCCCAGCTCCGTTTTTCTCAGGGTGCTTCCCACCTTGCATTTCCACATATTCAAATGCCGACTCACTCCTTAATGCCTAGACTAAATGATCTGTCCTGCATGAAACCTTTCTGGATCCCAGAAAGTTTCCTATGAGAGCTTCTGATACCATCTAAGGACACTTGAAGCACTTTGAATCCTTTCAAGGTAGAGTTATGTTCGACCATTGTCTTTGTACCCCTCCTATGTCCTGTGCCCCTTGAGGCAACTCTAGACTAAGCTGCCTAGAAAACCTCTACATGGGGCCTTGTTCATAGGGTTCAATAACATCAGGCAAATGAATGAGTAAAGGGAAATTTTGCTCAGAGTGAGTAGGGGGCCTGTTACTTGGCAGTTACTCGACTTTGGGATTTCTAGCTGTATAAAAAAGCCCTGGTGGTGCTGTAGGAGAAACACCGGAACACCAACCATAAGGTCAGCAGTTCAAACCCACCAGTTCAAAGGAGAAAGATGACGGTGTCTGCTGCAAATATTTTGTTTTGGAAACCCTATATGGGGTTGCTATGAGTAGGATTCAACTCAATGGCTATGAGTTTTGGGGGTTTCACATCCTATCAAAGACTCTGCTGCCTCGTTGGTTATGG
Source organism: Chrysochloris asiatica (assembly GCF_000296735.1). Classification (NCBI taxonomy): domain Eukaryota; kingdom Metazoa; phylum Chordata; class Mammalia; order Afrosoricida; family Chrysochloridae; genus Chrysochloris; species Chrysochloris asiatica. The sequence goes on along the minus strand of NW_006408941.1, from coordinate 196,116 downwards.
CATTTTTGGAGAGAGGTTCCTCAGTGAGATGAAGAAGGGGCAGCAGAGCACAGGATGTCCTGCTCTTCCAAAGAAAAGCTTCTCAAGCCCCCCACTCCAGAATCTCTGGGTTGGGGACAAGGAACATGGTTTATTTTTCTGAAACCCACAAAAGCCCAGATGATTGTGAATTTGATGAGATACTTACCCACAGCCAATCTCTCCCAGGCATCTGGGGCCCCCTCAGTTCCTAACTGTAACCTCCCCACCTTCCCTCAACAAACAGCTCTTTACTGCCCCAGAAAACCATCACACTAGCAAACACAAACTACAAAAAACAACGTGGCCAGTGATAAGATAAGACAGTTCATAGGCAGGGAGCTCTTTGGCTTGCTTAAAGAAGGGACACCAAACTGAGACTTTGAAGATGAGCATGAATGAGCAGATAGGTAGGCCACCTGGGGCTGCATAGCAGTGTGTGGACAAGCACTCACACACAAGGAGAAACTACCACTGCAAATACATAGGGCCAGGCTAGGCGCCACCCTCCTCCCCACCCTCCAAAGAAGTGAGACCCTCCACCCCTAGGCAGAAGAGAGGCGAGGCCACAGGTACCTGTCAATGAGGGAATCCCGCATGCTGGTGGCAATGGTGCTGGGCTGGGCTTCATTCAGTTTGAAGACACTCTCCACCACAGACAGCTCCGTGCTGGTAGTGTCCAGGCCACAGAAGGCACACCAGTCGTTCACCACCATCCCTGCAGCGATCACCTCGCTGCCTCGGTTCACAGTGCCCGCCTGACAAAGGACAGTCTCAGTGTGGGTCACAGCCACATGACCAAAGTCTCTCTCCTCCCTGATGAGGACTCTCCCCATACCCTGCTCCCTGATGTGCAGCACAACACCAAACTGAAGCCAGATACCCAAACACTGGACAGACTGGTCTGCCGCAGCATAAGAAAGGGGGTTAGAGCTGGAATGCTTACCACAAGGGGCACCTGAAGGAGAGAGGACAGCTCATCCTGATCTTCAATTGAAGTCTTGGGATGCACCAGCCCTCCCTGATTGCTGAAGACAGAGTAACTTCCTACTAGCACCTGGTCTGCCACAGTCTGTCTGAAGACTTCCACCTTGAGCACATCAGCAAGGATTTCTTCTGTCTCCTATTGGATGACAAGAGGTACTGTGCCCTTGCAGAGCAGAGAAGCAGAGCCTTTCCATGGCCAGAACCAACCCTGGCTTGAATCCCTGAGCCTCTCCTTTGCTATGCAGCTACATATAAAAGCCTCACCCAGAGAAAGGAGAAAGTATATCTTAAAGCAGAGTCTAGGCCTGCTCTGGAGCCCCAAATACGAGGGAGATTCAAAAAGCTCATGGAAAAATACCTTTTTTTTTTTTTTAATTCCATTTTTCCATGAGCTTTCTGAAGCTGCCTCATAGCTATGCATATCCTAAACAGCCAGGAGACTGGTCTCCACAATCACCCTCTTCTTTAGGTCCCCTATTCTGAAGAATGAATCCCCCTACAGCTTCTTTCTGACACTGACCACACCAGGGAAGGTAGACCTCTGTACTGTTCTCACTTAACAAACGCTGGCATGAGAGAACCTGCAAGAGATGTCCATAATTTCTGCTTGACTGGCAAGAACAGTGGCCAATCACTGACGAGGGATGATCCTATGACTCAAGGACAAGTTAGGCTGCCTCACCCTGTCCAGGTCTGGGTGGACCAAGGCCACATAGTCATTGCAGGTGGTGACATTGCCCAGGGCTGAGAGTCGTTCCTCCACACGACGGATCTGCACTGAATCTGGGAGGGAGTTGCGAATGTGTTGCAGTTCCTGGTCGGTAGTATTGTTGGGCACCAGGAGACCATGTCTGTTCCCTAGAGGGCAAGAAGCAACCATGAATACACAAGATACCAGCTGTGCCCAATCAGTTTCTGCAGGAAAGCTTTAGGCCCTCTAACCCACTGACCCATACAACACCCCAGGGGGCGAGGAGGCTCATCAAGCAGGTGCAGGCCAGTGATGGCCCAGGAGCCTGCCCCAACCCACCTTACCCACTTCATTTGCCACTATTATCCAGAGGAGAGCAAGACTAGCAAGAAAGGTTCTTGGCACAATTTTACATTTAAAACTTGAACTAATATAATACTACACACACCTATCAGAATGGCTAAAAAAGAAATTCTAATTTCACTACCAAGTGTTGACAACTGAAGCTCTTACGCAATTTGATACAAGTATAAGCTAGTCAACCACTTCAGATAATCCTCTGGAATTATCTATAATGGGTGAACATATTTGCATACCTGGTGACCTCACCTTTCTACACCTAGGTACATATGCAACAGGATTAAGTACACATGTTCACTAAAAAAAAAAGAGTAGCCCGAATTTGCAGATAGTACCCATTTGATGATCTAGCTTCAATGGCTTGATGATCAGAACTTGACTAGAGAAAGATAAAGACATTTGATAAAGGAAACAAGTATAAATTGCTACAATTTGATGAACTTGACCTATACTTATGGATGTAGTACCTCAAAATACTGAGAGGAAAGGAGTCTTCACATCAAGGATCATTCCTATCCCTTCTGTACACAGGGTTGATAGGGACAGGCATCTTAGATATTGGCTACCTAAAATGGGGCCGGGAGGTGGGGAGGCAGTAAAGGCACAAAGTGACTAACTTACAAGTTTTGAAGAGGGAGTTTAGTTTCAGAGCGCAGGAGAAGATAGAATCCCCACTGAATAGTTTTTATCTTATCTAGATGGGTCTGGTGAAAGGAGATGGGGATAAGATTCTTATGATTCAATAATGAGTAACCGTTATCATGAATAATTGTAATTGTCACAACTGTAAAGGTAGAAGTTTTGTAACAAAAAGGGGGGAGTAGTTAATCTTATATTCCAGGAACAGAGAACCTTAGGACCATCAAGGAAGAAGCGCATGAGTGGAATGTGGGACATTATCCAGAGAAGCAGTGACACCAGAGATGGAGACAGAGATGAGGACATGGAGAGAGAGCAGCTGAGGACTCTAGACTCATGGAAAGAGAAAGGCTATGTGCTGGCAGCCATGAGACAGGCTTGTAGAATATGCCCTTTGGTTGTTTAAATAATTATATATTCCTGAGTGTTTTTGTGTACATCAAAACAAAACAAAGGGAATACAAGCAAATACTATTGAATGATGATGCATGGAAGGGATTATAATCATTGCAATGAAACAAAATACAATACAAAGCGAGCAAAACCAATGTTCTCCCATATAAACTATCATTCAATTCACAATAAAAGCTTTAAACAAAAAATAACCCATAATAGCATACTATGAGCATACTGTGGTGGTTAAGATTGTGTGCCAACCTGGCTGGGCCATAATTTCCTGTGTTTTGGAAGTCACATAACAGTATAGTTTGGCAGGTATATAATGGTGTAATCATCTTTCACGATGCGATTTGATGTAATCAGCCTTTCCTCAGAGGTGTGGTCTACATCCTGTGTGTGTGTGTGTGTGTGTGCGTGTGTGTGTGTATGGATGTCCTAGCTAAGCTCACTCATTATCTGATCTCCAGTTTTTGGCATCTGTCAGCTTCCAGAGCCAACAACCTACCATCTAACCTGCTAATCTTGGACTCTTCAGCCCCTACAGACACACAAATCAGGAAAATCCTTCAGCCATCCACGGACTTGGGACTTGCCAGTCTCTACAACAGTGGGAGCCATTTCCCTGTGATACCTCCCACTTCTCTCAAGCTCTCACTCTCTTACACACACACCAGGGGGCTTCAAAAGGTTCGTGGAAATTTTTTATAATCTTAATTCAATTTATCCACAAACTTTGTGAAGCCACCTTGTATATGCACACATTTCACTGATTTTGCTTTTCTAGAGAGTCCAGCCTAAGACACCCTCATTAAGTTCCACAAAGAAAATCTGCTAAGACCTCCTAAACACCTGGTGGCAGTAGATCACAAAAGGTCAAGGTTACTATCAGAGAACACAGCATAAAATCTGGTTCTGTCGCTTATCTTCCTAAAATATATTCAGCTCACAAATACAGAGAAGGCCTGAGGACTAAGCAAGGCCAACGTGCTCCATCTTCAAGCGCAGCAAGACCTTCTGGGTCCTACCTATGTCAGGACCCTTGACAAAGGGTAGTAACTGAAAAGAGAACAATGTCCCTGCTGGCACTTTTCCTTAGTCAGGAAGTACTTCATCAGTGGGAAGAAAATAAATTCACATATAGTACACTCTGTAGATCTCCCCTGAAAATGTTTCAAAGGACTGATCAACTATTCATCACTGACATTCCTCTAAGGAAGTTCTGTGTAAAGCTTCTTAGAAAAACGTTACAACTAAATGGCAAGTACCATTTAACAACTTTGGTTTGTATGTGGATTTTACACTAAATAATGCAAAACACATTTCCTATGTATAGCATTAGACATGAAATAGTTTTAGATCAAGAATATTTTTCAGCTGAGTAAAATGAAGCCAGGGTAGTGTGGGGTACAACACACAACATATAAGAGATAGCAGTAGTATATATAATACTCAAAACTGAAAATTACTCAAATGCCCATTGTCAACAAACTAGACAAACACACTGTGGCATATATGCACAAAATGTACTATACAGCAACAAGGAACAAACTGCAATTATATTGTGACATGATTAGATCTCTACCCATCCTCAAAAGGCCACAACCCTGAACTTCTAACCCTGACTTACTCCCATCATAAAAAATACCAACAGCTCTCATATGTGGCATCTTTCAGTCACTCACTGTCATTGAGTTGATTTTAACTCCTGGTGACACCGCATAGGGTTTCCAGGGCTGGATGTCTTTACATGTTTATAAAGTGGAGGGTCAGAGAAAAAGAGGAAAATGCCCAGTGAGATGAATTGGCAATATGGCAGCATAAATGGGCTCAGACATAGCAACAATTGTGAGGTTGGCCCAGGACAGGGCAGTGTTCCGTTCTGTTACGCAGAGTTGCTATGAGTCGGTAGCAACTGGATAACACCTACGAATAACAAGTCTTTACGTGAGCAGAAAGCCTCATCTTTCTCAGAGTGAGTGGTGGGTTGCAATTACCAATAGTGCTTATCCTGCAGCACCATAGTACATCAAAACGACTTCAAGACCTAATGTTATCATTAAGGATCAGGGTATTTCACCTGAATAAGAAACTACTCAACAGGCCAAGGTTTACCAAGCTTAAGGTTAGAAAAAGAAAAGGAACATACTTTTATATGGCCCCAGTGGATGGAATTAGGAACAAGAGGTGACAGTAAAAGGAGACAAGGATTCAATTCAGAGAAAGAGCCAATGGTCAGAGCCAGCAATGCTGAGGGGTAGGACCGCAGGGTTGGAGGTTACTCGGCAATGTCATAAAGGGAATGCATAAACGGATGCACAGAAAGAACAAGCAACTGACTCAGACTCAAAGGAGAGAGAAGTTACTTAGTCTTGCTCATTAGTCATATTAAGCAAATAATTCCTCCTGCCTCCCAGGATCTTTGTGAAGAATGAGATTAGGAGTGTAAGGGGGGAAAGCGCTTGCTATTTTCTTCTATAAAAGCCTTTGACAAAGATTGTCCCTGAAATCGGCTGATACCAAAACGGTCCTTTCTATAATTCCTTGCGGTAAATGGAAGCCGGGAAATCCCTGGCTCACTCCCCGTCCTCGTAATTAAAGGTGCTGGGAAGCGCCACTCCTTTGGATTTCCTCCACCTGCCTTACCCACACACATGCGCCCGATGATCCGACAGCCGGCGATGGACGCGTGTACCACGGGGATGGTATCGGCGAGCTCACCCTCGAACACACTGTGGGGACATGGACTCGGCGGTCACGAAGCCTCAGGAACTGGTGGCCTCCCTCTAGGGAATCCCCAACTCCCAGCATCCCCCTCCTCGCCACCCACCCACACAGTGCCCGCGGGCCCAGGGGCTCCCGCCGCACCTGTAGAAGTTCTCCGATCCCCCGATGGCCACCAGGCAGTAGGTGTTGGTGAGCTTAGCAAAGCAGCCGATCTCACAGTTGTTCTCGAAAGACGCTCGGACCGCCATGAGACCTGGGAGCTGAGGGGCCGGAATTTCAGGGACTGCCGATCTTCTCCCGACCTCCGAGTTCCCGGGTCTTGGCCCCTCAGGCCTTGCCGCGACCCCGCCCCTCTAGGCCCCTGGTACCCAAATAGCTGCACCTCAGACTTCGGGTACCACCTACTAGGACCCTTCACAATTTCCTGCCCTGAATCCTACCCTGACGGTCCCCAACACTCACGACCCGATCGCCAGGAGCTGACCCTTCCGATCTCCCTTCACACCAACTCACCAAACAACCTAAGCAGCCGCAAGTTCTACACCCAGCAACAAGCCCTTGCCCTTCCCTAAGTAAACTCTTTCCGGCCTGGCGCTAGAGATATTTCCGGCAGAGCCTAGCGAGCCTCGCCACGCATATGGCCACTCTAGCTTCAGCCCCCAGGTCTCTATGATCGCAAATTGAAGAGTCGCGGTCCCGCCCCTAGCATGCTTGCGCGCAGATTCATTGAGCAGTTTTTTAGAAAATACAACTGACCGATAGCCGACGCTGGTCTAATGTGAAGCATGAAGGAGAGGAGGAGTCGGAGATGCCTCGCAAAAGATGAGTTGATGATGGAATTATTTAAAGAAGTAAGAACGCAGGAGGAAGGCCAGCTTTGGAAGGAGATAAATTCATTTCTGCCACACTGGGTGTGAGACGTGGGACAGACATCCAGGAAAGAGGAGAATGACCCATCAGGAGCGAAGTGAGGGTGAAGGGCTGAGAAATTGTTACTGGACCCTTATTATTAAGCTTCTTGCTGTTCACACTAAAAAGAATTCCAAATAACAGCGTTAGCATAAAAACAGAGCTTTATTTGCTATTGTAAGGAGCTCTGGTAGCGTAGTGGTTATGAATCGGGCTGCTAATCTCAAGGTCAGCAGTTCCGCGGGAGAAAGATGAGGTGTTTTGCTCCCGTAAAGATTTACAGCCTCGGAAACCCTGTAAAGGGCTGCTATGAGTCGGAACCGACTCCACGACACACCACCACCACCATTTGCTATTGATGAAAAGCAAAGGTGGAGAGCGGGAGACCAGATTCTCATCAGGACTGCCTCTCCACTTGCTCAAAGTCGGGCTGTTATATCTTTTTATTTATGCTACTATTGAGATTTATTCAATGTGTATAGTGAGCAAATAACCGGAGAAGCTGAGTAATATGAAGAAAGTGGTATCAGGATTGGAGGAAGACTCATTAACAACCTGTGATATGCATATGACACAACCTTGCTTGATGGAAGTGAAGAGGACTTGAAATACTGATGAAGGTCAAAGACTACAGCCTTCAATATTGATTGTACTTCAATGTAAAGAAAGCAAAAATCCTCACAACAGGACCAATAAGTAACATGATAAAGTGGAGACAGTATTGAAGTTGCCAAATACTTCATCTACTTGGATCCACAATCAACACTCATGGAAGCAGCAGTGAAGAAATTAAAAAAAAAAAATTAATTAAGCAAATCCATTGGAAAAGATCTCTTTAAAGTGTAAAAGTGCCCTAGTGTGGTGCATTACACATTGGACTGTTAACTAGAGTCGGTGGTTTAAATACACTAGCTGCTCCATGGGAGAAAGGTGAGGCTTTCTGCTCCTGTAGAGATTTACAGCCTCAGAAACCCTATACAGGGTCACTATAATTGGGACTTACTCGATGACACACAACAACAGCAAAGATGTCAGTTTGAGGACTAAGGTGCATCTGATCCAAACCATAGTATTTTCAATCACTTCATATGCGTACAAAAATTGGAAAATGAATAAGGAAATCTGGAGAAGAATCGATGCGTTTGGATCATGATGTTGGAGGAGAATATTGAACAAATAGATCTGTGTTGGAAGAGGTACAGCCAGA